>NC_027748.1:42191081-42223957 GCF_000695525.1 Brassica oleracea var. oleracea | reverse complement strand
GTGCGTTGGAGCTTCTTGGTACAGTTGAAGCAAGAAACGTAGCACCATCCTTTGTCCAGCTTGATACCAGTGACCTTCTCAGTGCAGATGAAATCAATCTCCTACATTCGTAAATCAGCAGCATCAAACTTTTAGCTTTAATTCATTCCATACTCAAATAATAATATATGGTTGTTACACCTGAGAGGAAGCAGAATTGACAAATTCATTGAGATCAGCTATGCTCAGGGATTCCACCTTGTCGTAGCCCTTAAGCAATGGAGCTGCTGGCGCAAGCCCAGTGTCTTGGGCAACCAGCCTGTAGAAGTCTCCCCTGCGATGGTTTCCTTGTCAAAATATATGCGTGTGCCTGAAGTGGCATTCAGAAACAGATGACCTGAAAAATAAAAATGCTTTTAATGTACTGAGAATACTTAAAAGGAGACTATGTGATGTTAAGCTCAAGTAATTACCTCCCACAATTTTGGGGTTGATACTGGTTGCAACCAGAACCCTTGGATCACCTCCCATTGATTCAAGTTTATTGTGGAGCTTGACAGGCTGTGAGTCGAACATACTCATAGTGACCGAAACATCACTGATAACACGTACATAAGAAAAGTGATAAAAAATGTAATATTTTTTAAATAGAAAACCAGTATTAAAATCTAAATGGATCAATATGGAAGAATTAGCTACTTATCCATTTTAATGGTTGCCATCAAACGGTTCTTGTCATGTGGAGGGTCGGTGACAGTGCTCTTCGCAGCAGTTACCTCACCGATAATGTCTGTGGAATGAAGATTATTAGATAACTAAACAAAATAGACAAATTTACAGATAAGAAGAGCAGTACCTGGAAGCTGAGTGTTTGTGTTGGCAAGACCGAGCAGCTCGCAAACCGGAAAGATTCCACACCTATCGGAATAGCCGGTTCGGTTATCTCATCAAAACATGTTGAATCGCTGAAACGAATCATCATAGAGGAGTCCGACAGTCAGTAATTCTGATTACATCGGGTCACATCAAAACCAGCTAGGGAATATAGCGAACCCACCTTCAGATTAGGCATGTGAATTGCAAGCCGGTTCACATTCACCGTCGCCGGCATGATGGTCGACAAAACAAAAAATGATAAAAAAAATCCTGTAATAAAGATTCAACACGACAGACGGTTCTGAAGAAAATATTAAAAACAATCACTAATCAGTTCTGAAGATCTAAACATGAATTGTTGGTAGAACAAACCAAAGTACTTATGAACTCAAGTAAAGGTTCAGAACAAACCTGGGAATCAGGCAGAAACATATCGACTCCCATGAGTTCGCTACCCCATCGGACGTTCATGGGCTCCAAGAAGCAGAGCAACCGGACTTGAATGGTGGAGGAGCATCGTCCGGTCTTCAGATCGAAAAGGAAGATCGCTGCGTTAGCCATATTCAGGATATAAGTTTCATAGAGTGACGGAGACAAAATCTATTCGAAAACCCTAATACAAATTGAAATAATGTAAGGCCAGATCCGATTAAAAAACCAACGTAAGACAAAGTTTAATGAAACACAAAGTGTTTGGTTTTTTTAATGAAACACAGTGTATTTGGTTTTGGACACGTGTCGACTCCTGACGAATCCATTTAGTGACGTGGCTCACTACAGAAAGAGAGAGTCTCTTCTTTATGTTATTAGATCTAAAAATAATTAATATATATATAAATATATAAATTTATTTTGGATACCCAAAATACTTCAGTTCGGATCGGATTAGGTTTCAGTTCTTCAAATACCAAAATTTTGAATAATTCGGATATTTAATCGATTTCGGTTCGGATTTGGTACTACTTATTCGGATTGGGTTCGGATCGGTTCGGTTCTTAGTTTTTTGTCCAATCCCAAATAATGATATAAAAACAAATAGCATTATATTTTTTAAAAAAATACATCCGCCCATGTCAAAATCTAGTCGGTATACTAAGTGTCATTCTCAATGTATACATACACGTTGACCCTTAAAAATCGACCCATCAGAACTTGTGGGCGTGATCTGATATTTGTCTCTTTGTTTAACACTTAACATTGGACCCCAGACGCAGTCGGCCAAACCAATTACGGTTTTAGAGCCAAATATTTTTTTAACTAAGAAAATATACCAGCTTCTCCATAGTCAAAATTGTTATTTACTATTACTTTGGTTAACATGTATAATATTACCAGACAACATAGTAGTTTTCTTTTACTAATTGTTGAAAAGTACTCCTAGTGTCAAGTGTCAACCACTATTTTCTTATATACAGACACACATGGTATTTGTTGCAACATGAACTTTACATCTTAATCCAGTCCATGGACAAAACCAACTTAGATAAGAATCTGAGACTTTGCTGCGGCCCTAGAGCAACTCTTCCGGCCTGATTTGGTTAGAACGCAAACACAAGTCTCTAGAAGCTCAAAATCTTCTTCCCAGAACAAGGAAGATGCCATTTCAGGATTCTGCAATAGTTGCTTGGCAGTCAAGAAACCAGCAATTGTCCATGTCTGGTAAAGCCTGGACTTTTTTCCGATGAACTTCCCATATCTTGTATCGTAGTACTCAGGCCACCGGTCAGCTTGGAGCCTCTTCTCAGCCAATGTAACTGCTTTCACTGCTAGTTCTGGTCTACCCATCTTCATGCATGCCAAGGTGAACTGAAAACATCCAAATACATAATGTGAAGATGTCCTAGCAAATATATATTGCGTGTGTTTTACGCTATTGGTAAGAAACCATGCTTACTTGCCAAAGAAGCGTTGGCCATGACCCGCCGTTATGGTAAGACCAAGGCCTACAAAACATGCATCGAATACATAGATGAAGTCTAGTCCATTTTAAGTGGTAAGCTACTTTCCTTACGTGTTCTTTGGGTCACTCCCAGTGATTATGTGCCACTCTGAAGACTCCAAAGCAGGGAAGCATATCTTAAGTGGCATATGTCCAATGAGATCATCCCATTTCTCTTCAATCAAATTCAATATAGCTTGGTTCTGTTTTGGTGTTCCCAGTGAAGAAATAATTGACCAAAGGTTTCCAAGAGTGAAGAACCTAAAGTCCATGTGAGCAGGCTGGAGGTTTCCTACAAGAAAACCACACCTATGGCTTTCAGGAATCCAGTCCATTAACCATGGAGACACCTGGTCCGGGTAGATGTTGAACTTGTTGGTTGCATCAGTAGAGTACTCCTCAGTTTTATAACGGTAAATTTCATTAATTTTGCCTTTATCAACCCAATAGTTTTCTCTAATGTGGAATGATATTGCGCTTAGCCTGTTGTTAATGGTCCTCACTAGGTTCTTGGAGCTATCATTTATAGTTATCATCTCACGAGAAGACCGTAGAGCGGAATAAAACAAAGCCTGTGTCAATAAACATAGTTAACTTTTCTTGTTTTGAGATTTTTAAAATTCAAGAAACAACTTGTTTTGGGGAGTTACTTGGATCTCAAGAGGATGACCATGAATACCCATACGTCGGTCTATCATGCAAGAGCCATCAGTGACTAGTAACGTTGGAAACATATCAAACCCATCAGCTAAACACAGGTTTGCAATCATCTTTATCCCTGTTTGCACATCTACCCTCTCTTGCAACGAGTAGTCCCCTGTGATCTTCCCATATGCTCTCAACAGTATTATCCACCATAAACCTGAGATTTTTTTTTAATTTAATCAACACTTATGTGTTCTTAGCTAACACTACATATCACACAATGTAATCGTTTCCTGATCTGTTTATGCGAAAGTACTGACCAGAATCAACAGGAGCAACACGACCTATAGCTGACTCACCAAAGTCTGGATCAAGAACCTCTTCAAACTTGTCCTCTTCAAGAGGTGAAGTTCTGACTTTGAAACTCGCAGGCATTAGTCCTTGTCCTGGACTATAACAATCAACTGTTTTCTCCCAACTCTGTAAACACAACACTAAGACCATCTACAACCCAACACTAAAATAGAGACTCTATTTTAGTGTACCTTTCACACAAAGACTTCTCCAACACAACATTCAAAGTTACATTATTTTAGTGTAAAACTATAGCGGTGCACCAAATTTAGTGTGGACTATTCACCATACTAAACATTATTTATATAAAAAAGTATTAAACTAAATAAATAAGAAGATAAATAAATATAAATTAGTAAATAAAATATTTATAATAAAATAGTATACATATTGAAATAGTGTATTTAAATCTATTATTAATTATATGGAAATAGTATTTAATACAAATTATTGTAAATTTTTTATATAATATAATTACATATTAATATTAATTATTTATATTGTAAATATTAAATAATAACAGTTCATAATATTACTATATAATAATGAAAGATAGTTTTTAGTGTGAGATTTTGGGGTTATAGTTGGAGAATAATATGTTTTTAGGGTTGAAATTACACTAAAATAGTGTGGTTTTAATACCCTAATGTTCTTTGTCCTGAATGCAAACTCTTTTCTTTTAGACAAGATCTTTTGTTTATTTCAGTGTATAAAATTGAGACTGTGTATTCATACCTGCAGCTGCAACGTGTAAAGAAGGAAGTTTCGAACAATCTCACCTTCTCCCTTCATCAAGAAAGCAAGAGCCGAAGGTACAAAGTCCCTAATAAAGACCTGATCATAGTTTAAAGGTGCTGTATCAGTTGGATCATTAGCGGCCATGGTTCCTACAGGAGAACCACAGTATGTCACTACTGATTGTCTCAGCAACCTCCAAGCTTCCTCCTCGATTTCTTTTCTTCTGACATTCTCCAGACCGTCCTTATCTATGTTACTGACATCTCCATTGACAACCTCTTCATCTTTCTCATCTTCTTCTAGCCTCTCAACGGTTAATGGCTTCACATTTAAGCCGTTCTTGGATATTATTTTATCCAATGTCGGATCCTTTGTGCATGTCCTGGAAGCAGAGAGGTTTCTTGCCTCAGAAGCAACCTGAGTTGTAACAGAACTTGGCGTGTTAGTACAAAACTGTACAACATTTCTCAGTTTGGTGATTCTATATGGATCTTGATTGTTGATGTTTTGGTTTATGCAGCGGGAATGGTGTGATTGAAACGCGGTGTCTCTAGATGGAGATAGTCTTGTGAAGGCACGGAGAAGGCATTTTGAGGGTCTCATCGTTGAGTTTTCAAGAAAAGCTTTAGCATTCATCATCAGAATCCAACATCCAAGATTGCAAATGACAAGTTTGAAAAGGAAAATAAGTTTTATTTTTGTGTGTTCTTTATATATCTGAAAATGTGAATCCTAAAATGGGAGATTTGTTTTAGGAAGAGAATGGTTTGTGGATATTGGAACTAGTCTACGGCTAATTTGATGTTTCTATTAATATACCAACTTATAATATTTTTTATTCCTCTTTTTAGCTTGCTCCATTCAATCTATTTCGGTAATATTAAAACTTGCAATGTGGATTGTAATGAAACTTTCATAAATGTGCTTTGCCAAGTTCTTTTAAAAAATCTGAGTGTTTTCTTGTTCAATGAAAATGTTACATGTTTATGTATTTTAACTGATTTAGAAATTTATGTCGAGTTTAAGTATTTTGTAAAATTTAATAGTTTTAAATTTAACAAATGGATTTTAATTTATATTCGCAATTTTGTAAGTTTTTTCAAAGAAAAATGTATGTATTTATATTTTCAATATATATAACAAACCTTACAAATCCAGTAAATTTAGTGTGAGATCAAATTAATAGACTTATTGAAGTGAAGACGAAGACGAAGAGATTACAAAACTAAAAGATGAGATAAGCTTAATGTCAGGTCATTTGAAACATAAGACTAATGAACTCAAATCTCATGTGAATCCCTACTAGAATTTTCAATAAAAGTTTCAACATTTTAAGATCTTTCCATCTGTTAAAATCTCAATGGAAGTTTCAATTCTTTGATTAAAAACAACAGCTGGAGAAACAGAGATAACAGATCAAGAAAGAAGAAGATACTGAAGCTAGAGTTCTGTCTTCAAGAAACTAGAAGCCAGACAAGAAAGCTGACTAGGGTAAGTGTTAAGTTCATTACTCTTGACATTCTTGTTTGGATGGATCAAAGGGTTTTTAAAATTCTTTTGTTGTTTGATGAAGGGGGAACAGAAAGGGGAAAGAAGGCACATAGAGATCAAAGAGATAAGAGATCTGGTGTAGGAGACACAACAAGGTAACGAAAAATATTGGGAGAAACAGAAGATCTGAGACAATTCAGGATTCAAGATCGTTGTTAGTACTAGTCTCCAAAAGATAGGAAATTCTTTCAGTATAACATGTAGTTGAGGAAAATCTAAGACAACGGTCTAGGTGTGTGTTTGTATGTATAGCCTTGTTTAGAATGGCCTCCATCCAAACGTAACATTACAATGTCTAGTCTTTGTTTAAATTGGCCTCCATCCAAACGTAACATGACAATATGTCAAAAAAAAAAAAAAAAAGAAACATTACAATATGTCTAGTCTTGTCTAAAATGGCTCCATCAAAATGTAACACTATTGCATTAACATAATAATTTTCTATGTAAGTATATTAGTTACAAAATAAGAGTAGCATTTTGAACAAACAGGTTCCGTAGCTCAGTTGGTTAGAGCGTTGGTCTTATGAGCCGAAGGTCGCGGGTTCGAGCTCCGCCGGGACCATAATTCTGGCCCATTTGTTTAAAATATTACTGTTTTTGCAAAGCCCACTTCAATCATGTTAAATATATTTTGCCTCTACACGCCCGATATATACATAATTCCATATCCAGTGTTGTATGCATGTACTGTATTGTGTGTGTAGTATAAACAAGAAATGCATAAATCACTCCTACTTTGTAGTTTTCTCAACGATCCGACCTCCCAGCTTTGTCCAAATTTTCAAGATTTGCCACCGTGTTTTCATTATTACTATATTATTCGGTCCTTAGATTAAATTAAGAACCAATTTAAAACTATATATACTTAGCCGGAAATGTCATCACAATATAGTCAATTTAGTTTTAAGCTACTTTGGCAATAGGAGTTTGACTCCTCTTTTTTTTTTAAAGGTGTGAACACAAATGGTGCTGAGAATGGACCTATTAAAAAAAGACCAATAATAGATTGTTGTACAGTAAGATTAATTTTATTTAATATGCCACTAATTGTTTACAAAATGAATTAATTAATAAAAATCCTGTTCTTAACATTAAAACCAGCATTATTGTGAGATTATTTTTTGGTAGTATGCCAGTCTAACCAGTTACAACCTAAATATATTTAAAAACAATAGAAAGGATGGATCATGAAGGTTTTTAGTAGGTTGCATTAAGTTTGAATGGTCAAACTCGAAAAGGAGGAAAAATAACTAAACCCAATGTACTTCAAACTTCAAAGATCTTCTTATATAATCTTTTGGATTTTACTTTACGAGATGACTGTCACCCGATGATAGCATAGACATCTCTGTCAAAATCAGACAGAGAGCTTCATTTGTATACTTACAAATCAATTCATTATTATTCATTACACCAAAGGAGAGAGAGATTCATCATCATCATCATTAAGACTTTCTTTCTTTTTTGGTATGATTTGATTTTGATTGTCTACGTATCAATTTCTCTTGTTTGATTGAAATTTTTATTTTTTTGGTATGTATATGTGTACCATTTTCCTTATTAGGATTCTATACCCTTCTTTTTAGGTGCTAATTGTTTCCAATATCTTGTCAAAAAATCACAAACTTTCCATGTTGAAATCGTTAACAACCATTTGCTCATTGCTGCAGGGTTGATCTGATTAAGATTTGTAGAGTTTGATCAAAAAAAAAAAAAGATTTGAAGAGTAACAAAGGAATAGTTCCTGGAATGGCTACGGTGGGTGTGGAGCCTAGTGCTGCGGTTAGAGAATTTATTGGCAACGTTACAGATGTTGATAGGTTACATGAGGAGATGATTCACATGAGAATTCAAGAGGATAAAGTATGTCTAGTTTTTCTCTTTCTTTAGTTTTGATGCTGTTTCAGATTGTATTCTTATGGTTTTTGTTGACTGACTTGATTGATGTTCACCAGGAAATGGAAGATACAATTGTATATGGCAATGTGACTGAGACTGGTTATATAGTAACTACAATAGCTGGAAGAAATGGCCAACCAAATCAGGTTTTGTGACCCTTCTTAATCCTCAACTATTTGATTAGACTATTTATTTCTAAGAGCATTTTCTTGGATGTTAAACTTCAGACAATCAGTTACATGGCAGAGCGAGCTGTTGGGCAAGGAGCCTTTGGAGTTGTGTTCCAAGTGAGTCTTAGTTTCTCTCAATATTCTAAAAAATCGGTCTAGACGGCTGCCTAAGTGGCAAATCTGGTTTAAACAAAATGTTTTTTTCTACACCGATCTTTTAAGAAATTGGTTTATGCATTCAAAAAATCGATCTAGTCCGTCCAAACAATAATTCTATATAAAACGCATAACTGCCCCCTAGTGAATCTTTGAACATTGGTTTCTCTTCTTTCTTAGAACCAAGTGTCTTTGCCACTGAGACATGATCATTGTCTTTGGTTCTTCCCAGGCGAAATGTTTAGAAACAGGAGAAACTGTTGCGTTAAAGAAAGTCTTGCAAGATCGAAGGTACAAGAACCGTGAGCTTCAAACAATGAGACTACTTGACCATCCAAATGTAGTGTCTTTGAAACACTGCTTCTTCTCAACAACCGATAAAGACGAGCTTTACCTCAACTTGGTTCTTGAATACGTTCCAGAGACAGTACACCATGTTATCAATCATTACAGCAATCTTAACCAACGAATGCCTCTTGTTTACGCCAAACTCTACACGTATCAGGTAGATTGCAATCCTTTTAACTTACTCTTATTTGAAATTTCATTGTCTTTCTATGTTTTGTGCAGATATTCAGGTCCTTATCTTACATTCACCGATGTATCGGTGTGTGCCACCGCGACATAAAGCCTCAGAACTTGTTGGTTAACCCACACACTCATCAAGTGAAGCTATGTGATTTTGGAAGTGCTAAAGTATTGGTGAGTAACGTTTGATGAATCTTTCTCTCCTTAAAGCAGAGGACCCTTAACTATTTATTTGATTAATGATGACTCTTGAAACAGGTTAAAGGAGAGCCAAACATTTCATATATATGCTCAAGGTATTACAGGGCACCTGAGCTTATTTTTGGAGCCACTGAGTATACTACAGCCATTGATGTCTGGTCTGCAGGTTGTGTTCTCGCTGAGCTTCTTCTTGGACAGGTAAGAACAACTTCTCAAATCTCCTAATCCTAGTTCAGTGGTTGACCAATCCGTTGTCTTGGCAGCCATTGTTCCCTGGTGAGAGCCGCGTTGATCAACTTGTAGAGATTATAAAGGTAATATACCTCTATTAATAGTGTAAAGAGTTGCACCTTCTTATTTTTTTTAAAGAGTTACACTTTTATGTGTTGTGTAATGATTATATACTTGACTGTATTCATGAACTGAACAGGTTTTGGGAACACCAACAAGGGAGGAAATCAAATGCATGAACCCCAATTACACTGACTTCAAGTTCCCTCAGATTAAAGCTCATCCATGGCATAAGGTAAACCTGACCTTTAAAAAGTTCAATGCCTTCTTTAACTAGCCGTTAACATTCCTCACTGGAGTTTCAGGTATTTCACAAGGGGATGCCTCCAGAAGCTGTTGATTTGGTCTCAAGGCTTCTTCAGTACTCTCCCAATCTCCGTTTCACTGCTGTGAGTATTTGTAACCTCTCTTACCATCTTTCCTTCATTTCTGTATAAACATTTTCTCCTTATCTTATTTTGTTGTACCTTTGTAGATTGATGTATTGGTCCATCCTTTCTTTGACGAGCTTAGAGATCCCAATGGAAGTTTATTTCCACCGCTATTCAACTTCAAGCCTCATGGTACTAACCACATTCTTCCTTTTTCTCTTGGTTTTTTAGCACGTTGAACTATATACAAGTGACACATATCAATAGCATCATATACACAAGTGACTCATGTTCTTTATTAATGTGTTGTGTGAAAGCAGAGCTTCAAGGTGTGCCTCTGGAGATGGTGGCTAAGTTAGTACCTGAACATGCTAGGGACCAGTGTCCTTGGCTCGGCTTGTAATCTATCCGTTGTTACTTTCAGAACACGAAAACCAGAGGGAACAGTCAGAGAAATTCATATCTTATGTATCTGCTTCCTCTGTTTTTGTTACTGTGATTCAATCTCGGCCAGATGATTCTGTAACCCTTTATTCTTTGTAGTGAGTAGGGAAAGAGTGAATCGTTCCGAGGGTTATGTGATATTGTCAAAATCAACAATTTTTTTTTTTTATTATGAAAAACAAATATATTCATTGTTATTTGTTATGTATTTATTTAACTTTATACTTGAGACAAGTTCATAAGTGATAACTTGAGCAAATTTTTTTAAAAATTAAATCAAAATCATATAAAAAAAATCTTAAATGTAAATTCCTTTCTTAAAGAATGATTTAAAATTTTTTTTTTCTTTTCTTACTAGCATTCAAGAGGAGGATATACTTTACAAGTTGATTTGTTGTGACCAAGCCCCTTGCACTTACTACACTGCAGCTGCCGCTTCATCACCTCTTCAGCCGGTGTCTTCTTCTTCGGTGGCCTCCCCGGAGGCCGCCGTGTAGGTGGCGGTGTCACCGTCATCCCAGAACCCCCTGAGCTCTCTCTACACATCTCTCCATCCAACAAAGGAACCGGACTTATCGACATAGCATAAGTCAACCTATAGTTATCAACACTGTAATATCTAGAACAAAAGTCATAAGGACTACGTCCACTACAGCTTATAACAGCAACCGCGTGGTGACACGGTAACCCCGTTAACTGCCAACCTTTGCAGCTACAGTCACACTGCGCCATGTTCACCACCTCATACGTCTCTCCCTGGACTTGAAACAAATTGTTATCCGTGGATGAGGACGTTACATTAACGCCTTGCGCTTTTAAACACTCTTTCTCTAGCTTTATCTCCATGGAAGGAGTCAATCTTCTTCCATTATCCTCATCTCCATTAATCCTTCTCACGTGAATCATTCCCATTATCTTTCCCAGGATCAGATCAACCATTTGAGTTATAGGTAGTTCGTTGGCCTCTGAAGCCCAGGTGAAGAACGGTTCACCTGAGTTTGATGTCATGTGGTTGTACCTAGCACCAGGAAAGTAAACATTAGCCCAGTGATCAGGCTTGCTATTGTGCATAATCCAGTCGTAAGCGTCCTGCGAAAGGCCTCTGATGTTCCCCACATATCCCTCAAACGAGTCCTGTCTCGGCGCATAAGCCGCCGAGTAAAACTCATCGACGATTAGCCTCTTGATCTCGTGAGAGAACGGTCCTTTCAAGTCTCTGATGAGCTCGTCGGTTAAATACCGTAAGCAGTAAGCATGAAACGAGTTAACAAACACTTTCGGGATCAGTTCCTGGAGGTTCTTGAGCCTGTCCGCCACGAAAGTGATCGGACAAGCCGCGAAGGTGGAGATAGCAGTTCTCAGCTGGAGCAAAAACCACTCCCAGTTATCCTCACTCTCGGCGTCAACAACCGCAAACGCTAACGGAAACACTTCGTCGTCTCCGTCAACAGAAGTCGCAGCCAACAAAGTCCCCTGATACTTTGCCTTCAAGGGGATACTATCAAGAAACACCAACGGTCTACAACCTTCAACAAAACCGTAAACCGAGGCGTGGAACGACACGAAAACACGGTGGAAGCTCGAATCCTTCTTGGTTGCGAATGTAACAATGCTGCCTGGATTTGTTTCGATTATCTTCTCGCAGTAAACCGGAAGCTGCTTGTAACCGTCCTTGTACGATCCTTGGAGCTGCTCTCTCGCAATCTCTTTCCCGCGCCAAGCTTGAAAGTAGTTCAGCTGAATCCCATACTCTTCTTTAATATCGCTGACGATATCTTTCGGTTTATAGTTAGGAAACACTCTCAGCTTCTCCTTGATAATACTGGCCACCCAGCTCCTACTCGTCTGGAGACCGTTGAAGCCACCCGCGCCTTCGCAGGTATGCGAAGGGGTCATCTTCTTGATGCATATCAGCTGAGTGGTCGATAGCCTCGAGGCGTGGATCCTCCAGGGACAGCCCTCCGCTTTGCATCTGACCGTCACTCGGTGGCTATCGTTCTTCTTGTAACGGAAACCGAACTGGTTAGCAATGGCGTACTTGCGCAGCGATTCGCGGAACTCGCCTACGTTTTTGAACCTCTGTCCGAGGCCTGTGATTGTGTTCTGCCACTGCTGCGTTCTCGCCTTTGCGAGAATGTCTCCTGAGGGATTGTTGACGTCGAGAATCATCGATGGAGTTGTAACGATCTGTGAATCTTCTGCAGCTTGGCTCATGACTTGCTCTATTGTTACAACAGTAGGATCTGAGACTGAGAGGGGAAGATGATCTTCTGGTCCTGTTGTGTCATCTATCATGTCGTCTAGAGGAGCTGGTGGAATCGCTTCGGACAGTGTCGTTCTGCTAGATCTGTAAGAAGAAAAATAAACTCGTTAAATTACATAGACATAGACTTCCAAATTTGATTTATTTTTTTTTACCGAAGCAGTTAATAAATCGTCTACAGCCTCCAAAATCTAAGAACCGGCTCTAACGACGAGGCTTTTTTTTGCTTACCTGCTAGCCTCGGGAGCTTCTTCGGGTATGAGATAGACATCAGCAGAGTTAGAGTTCTCGTGGAACTTGATCATCCGTTTCAAGTCTTTATCGTTAGAGATGGAGATGAGAGTCTTCTTGTTATCAGGGAGAAAGTATTTGAGACAAACTGTGCTGGTGGCGTCGAAGTTAAACATCTCACCAATCTCTGAGATAAAGTCTTTGAACATCGTATCTTCGTCAATGTCTATTGCGTGTGCATCGCCGCCTCTGTAAGTTAGCGCTCCGCCTTTCTCTGTTAGAAACTGCCCTCCGGACATACATATTGCTATCACCCGTTTCCCTGACATGTCCTGCAGACAATAAAATCAAGTTTTTAGCAAAAAAAAATAAAATAAAATCAAGTTACAAACAAAACTATCAAACTCTTAACTCTGTGAACACCTAAAACATAAGGAAGACGCTCTCAATCACTGCAAAAGCTATTATAATGCCCAAGAAAATCGATGCAGAGCAATGTCATAAGGCACATTCAGAGCCCAAACCCAATCAAGCATTTAGTTTCAGAAACTTGAAGCGACTACTCATGGAGACAATAAGAGTCATCCAACTGTAATAACTAAACAGTTTAATTTTACAGAGAATGAAGCAAAAAGGATTTAATCTAAATTCCAGAAGGTCTAATCTTCGTTAACCCTAGTAATCTCAAGCTCCTGGGTACAGGTAGAATCTGCGACTTAATCTAATAAAATCAATACTAACAATTGACATTACATCCGCATAACTTATCAAATAATTTGGCTGCAGGAACCTTAAAAGTTAAAACCAATAGTTTTGATATATGTGCAAAGCTTATAAGAATGAGCGATTGAATTACCTCAGAATTTCGGAGAATTTAGAAACCCTAATCCGATATTGAAGTTGTTTTTATGATCGAATTCTCGGAAGTTGCACGAGGAAGAAGAGCTTGGGAAGAGCTTGACAACAACCCTCGTTTTTTTTTTTTTTTGTGAAAACTGCTAACCCTCGTTTTTTTTTGGCATTTATTTTTTTTATGTCAATAAATAAGTGTACGTAGTTGAGTTCTACTATTGGTTATCCAATTTGGAAAGTCTTATTGTAAAATTACTATTTTTTTGATCAAAGTTGTAAAATTGTTTAAAAATGAAAATACGGGAAAACATTTTAATAAAAGGTATCCTAAAATATATAAATTAAAAGCATAGAATTAAAAAAATAATTTTATTTTAATCTGAAACATAAATTCAGTCGGTTTTGTTTTTCAGACATGTATAACATCAAAATATTAGTCATTACGTCACAACCTTCTCGGACAGCAATCACCATCCATTCTTAACCTGATGATGTGTCTTCCCTGAGGATGTATCTATGTCCTTCTATAGACTGCCTATGAGCCTGACGTTAAACACCATGCTGGAACGCATGATCCATTTGAAACACCGTGTCATCTAAAGCTATATAACGTGTTTTCTATTATGAGAGTCGTGTCCTGTGCTACGTTAAACGAATTAGTGCCTGAAAAAGAAACAGCTAGAGTTAGATTAGAAAGCGATATGTTATGGAATATGGATTCGTTTCTTTAAGACAAAAATACTACTACTAAATAATCATTTTGTAATCGATTACAGCTAAATTTAAACATATAGTAACTAATTAATTCAATGAAGCATAAATAGATATGATTTTAGAACAAGTTTGAGCTTTTATCAAGAGAAATTAGGCTGCATATACATACAAAAAATCAATATTAGCTAATTATCCTAACACTATTGTTGACATTATTAACAAATCTATAATACAATATTGCTCCTGCTAGGCCTGGGCGTTCGGGCCAGTTCTTTTCGGATCCGGGTCTTTTCGGGTCCTGAATATTTAGACTCAATAGGTACTTAGAAATTTTCGGTTCAAGTTCGGGTCGATTCTTCTCGGGTCCGGGTCGGTTCGGATCTATAATTAAAATACCCATAAAATACCCGTAATTTTTCGGGTCCATATCGGATCCGGATCGGGTTCAGATATTTAGGATCTGAAAATGACATGATATACCCAATTCCATCAACTTTAGTTGAATATTTGTCATATATATCTAAAATTTTACAAAACAGCTTAAATAAAACTATTTATAATTAAAATAAAACATTTTAAAACTCTAAATTTTACATTTTAAAGCTTTATATTACTTAAAAAATGTTAAAAATAATAACAAATGTTGTTCACAAAAGATATTTCAACTAAATCATAAAATAATATATATAAAATAGAACACAAAAAAAATCATAGTTTTAAATATACATGTTTTTAAGTCGGGTACAAATCGGTTCTTATCGGGTCGGGTCTATTCTGATCGGTTCTTTTCGGGTCTGTGTCTATTCGGGTCGGTTCCTTTGCGGTTCTGGTTCTTTCGGGTAAAAAAAATTTAGACCCAAAAGGTACTTGTACATTTTCGGTCGGTTCCGGGTCGGGTATTTTTGGGTCGGTTCCGGTTCGAGTCTTCGGATCCAGGTTAAAATGCCCAGGCCTAGCTCCTGCCCAAACCAGCCCATCCTTCTCTCTCACTCTCTCGTGACCAAACAATCTTCTTCTTCATCTTATTTCTTTTTTCATTCCAAATCTTTGTCTCTACTCAAAATTAGTGTTTACTCCAAAAAAAGACCACTTCGAAAAACATTGGTAATTTTGTACTCAACCCTCCGGATCATGTAGACGTCACTCACCGCTACTCTTACGGTAGTGATTAGGCGGACTCTGACCATCTCCAGTGAAAAGAAAGCCACCCTTGATTTCCCGCTTCCTGAATCCGATTCAAAAGTTACAGAGTCCGCAACCCAGGATCTAAACTACGGTGAGAGATGCAACAGTCACGTGAATCCGGTGACAAGAAAGTCAGGATCCACAACCACCACGCAGCGTCAAACTCTGAAGGTACACGTGACTAAGGCAGAGAAAACGCAATGGACGAGATTGATTAAGATATTCTCGAAGATCTTCCCGAAGCAGTTTGATGGTTTGGTGAAGACCATATAGTGAGCAGGTAAATCTTTTCTTAGTTGTTACATAATATGTTAAGATATTTGAAATGATCTATAAGATGTTAATAAATAGCTGACATTAACTGATACATAATTTGTTTAAATGGTACAAAATTAATTACTGGTCTAACGAGTCATATAACATTGCACGTCAAAACTTAGCAGCTATATTTTATATAATATGTTTCCATTAACCGATATATGTTTAGTTAGATATTATAAAACATGTTATCGTTTTTTAAATTGGTTGCTAAGATGTTAAAAATACCTATTGACAACTTATATATATTTTGTTAAATGGTCAAATATAAATTATTGTGTTAACTTAATCGTTATCTATTCAACTGATATATTTTTTAACGGTTAACAATTATTGTTTATATAGATCAAACAATTGTATTATGTTTCATCTTAGCATTAAATGTTTATTGTTAGTATGCTAATAATTTATTGTGTTTCTTTTCTTCTTATATTGTGTTTTCTCTTTCTTTTGAAATAGTTGCAGATTATTGAGTCGGTAAAATCTTCTGGAAGGTTTAAAGGTTAAGAAGAGGAAGAAATGACTGTATGATTGGTACCAAAAACATAATAAGTGATGATTTGGAGATTTAAGAAGATCGATTGATTTGAAATGGAGTTTTATTCTTAATAAATGTTGAGAAAATTGAGGAAGAAAGAGATAGATAGAAGAGACGTGAATTCGGGAACAAAAAAAAAACAATATGAAAATTTAGGACATGGGTAAAATGGAAAAAGTAGACACAATTATTTATAGTGCACATGGTTTTTCATGATTTTGGTTAGTTAGCTAATTTTACTCAAATATATTTGTGTATATCTAGCAAATTGTCTCTTTTGTCGATCTAGTGACTCTTATTTGCGTATATCTGGCAAATTGTCTCTTTTATTGATTTGGTGGCTATCGCTTGAGTACGTCTATTGATGGATTAATCTGGTTCACGTGATGAAAAAGAATAGCTGAGTGGAGAATTTTACACTCGAACATAACATAGCTAACTTTTATATTTTGAATTTTTGATCGATCTATAAATTATTCACGCGTTTGTGCTCTTAAATTTAATTATTTATTTCGTTTTTATTACTCGTCACATCATGATCAGCATCATAATCAGCCAATCAGATAAATTTGAGTGCTATTTTTCTCCTTTTCTACATTTTTTGTTAAAGGTTCATAACAACGTAGTTATAATTTGAGACTAGTTTACTGTATGCATTCTCTTTTATTTGCCCTATTTAAGGGAGTACGATTTAATTGTTACTACAAGAAATGAAATACCAAAATCATCCCATACTAAAATAATGTAAACCCTTTGTCAAGAGTTCATCCTTTTTAATGCTAACACAATCATATTAAGTATATCATTCTAGATCTTCTAGTAACTTACAAGTTACGACCCGTCTTAT
This sequence comes from Brassica oleracea var. oleracea, assembly GCF_000695525.1. Classification (NCBI taxonomy): domain Eukaryota; kingdom Viridiplantae; phylum Streptophyta; class Magnoliopsida; order Brassicales; family Brassicaceae; genus Brassica; species Brassica oleracea. The sequence continues at coordinate 42,206,865 of NC_027748.1, read as the reverse complement.
ATTCCTATTACAAGATTCGAGACCAGTAGACCAACTTCCAAATAAAGAGATATGTTCCGTTTTAATTTACTGGTCAAACTGGGAGATGAATTCTGATGGAGGAGGAGTACTTCGCTCTGTTTACAGCTAAATAAATACAGTCTATAGGTGAAAGATTACCAAAGAAGATTAGGATATTTTCTTATGAAAAGTGACATAATGTATGTATTAATTAGTGATTATTTATACATAGCTTCAAGTTGTAGTGGTTGGATATATTCCTCCACAAGAAGGAAGAACTCTTATTGTAAAATCTTTTATCAAAAAAAAAGAACTCTTATTGTCTTAATAAAGTCATTTAATTCTCCAGAAAGATTCTTTTTTACTTCTCTTTTGACTGTGTGCTCTTCTCTTCTCTACTTTTTGTTTGTTTTTGTTTAAGCTATTTAATAATACTGCATCCCACCAAATTATAGACTTTTATACTTAAATCTATATAATATTTTTATTATAACGTAATATATGCAATCACTGTAGTATTTTTTTTTTTTGTAAACTACAATCACTGTAGTATTTCAAAATGATACTTGAGTTCAAAGAGTCATTTAAATCATACTCTACAGATGTATTGGGGTTCTTGTCGTTGGTCATGTTGAAATTCGGACACATTATTTACACATAGCAATTTATATACACACGATTGTTAATTGATTTGGTTTCCTGCAAAAATAAAATAATTCGGAATATACAAATGTATGAAAAAAATTGCACATAACTATTTTAATGAAAAAATAAACTACGAGAGACTCAGTGCAAACAATTGATTTGGTTGACAATGTATATTAATACTTGGAAGATTTTGATTCTTTGGTGAAATGTTTTTGCATGCAAAGTGGCGTGGACACAGTACTTAGGTCTTCCGGACGTTAGGGTTCAAAAATAGAATGAGCTTCCGATCATAACGTGTATTCCCATTCTAAAGTATTATTGACCGCTCATAATTCTTTGGTCAAAAAGTACTTAGGTCTAGACTTCTATTTCAGGATTTAATTAGATAGTAAAATGAAAATTTTCTTGGAAAAATGAACGTGGTCTTAGTTAGGCAAGAGTTGCTAAGATTGACGGGAAAAGAAAAGAAAAAGAAAGAATGGGTATGTTTGATTTTCATAATAGTGAAAGAAATTTTAAAAAAGAAGTTTTAAAAAAGAATAAATTAACTGTTATATTATTGGTTCGCTCGTTAATGCTTTGATGAGCCATAGTCCTTATAAATACATCCGCAAACCCATATCTCAACTTAAATCATCAACACATTAAACACAACCTCTAATTTAAAACCTCTCTCGTCTCTTTCGTGTCTCTTCTTGTTCTATTCCAAAACCAACAAAAATCAAGCACAACTACTAATGGGAGGAAACATACCACACAGTAGCAAGAGGTTCTCTCTCTTCAGCTTCTTTAAGCCACGAAAATCTCACAGAGTGGAAGCAGACGCCTCTTGGGACGACAGCGTTTACACTCGCAAAGCATTGGCTAGTGACGAAGACAGACGTTATTGCGTGGCTGAGCCAGGTATCGACCGTAAGGCTTCTGCCTTTATCGCCAAGTTCCATGCAACTCGTGTCTCTGAGTCTGAGCGCCAAACTATCTCTCCTTACCAATCCGAGAAGGCATGATGAATAATTTGATTATATGTAAATTGATTTTTATTTATTTGATGTGTCTTTATGGGAGTTTATTGATTGTGTCGTAATTGTTGTTAATAATCGATGTTTCTTAACAGTTCTCTTCTTCTAGCTTCTCATTCTTTTTTTCCTTAATTGCTTTCATCGTCTAGCTAGTTAAATAATTCAACTTAAATCACATCGACTGTTTTTGGTTGTGACATATAACATTTCGACAATTTGTATAGTTTCCTCGCCATAATCATATAAAGATGAAGAGAAGGGAACAAAACTATAAAATTCTCATCAACAACAAAGTTTGCTTAACTTTTAAGAGTATATAGAACTTATCACCAGCATATGTATATTTCATCTTCACCAAGAATGATATGGAATAACACGATTTAGTGACTCTCCAAAACACTCAAATTGATCAGAATTTAGCTTGTTATGAATCTCACATTGACTAAGTTAGAACATAATCTAATCAAAGTTTAGACCTAGCCATTCATTGAATTTGGAAGGCCATGAATTATGACATGGCTATCGCTTTGGTTTACAAGTATGAGTACTTGCTTTTTTGGGCGTAGAAGATCGATCATATACTGAGATCCATTTAAGATTAAATAACAAAAAACAAAGATTTGAAGCCAGCCTGTAGAATCTATAACTTTATATGATTGATATTATTTGCATGGAGAGGAGGTCCCTGTTTAGTTCTAGCCCTCACATAATGCTGCAGTCTTTTTGTACAAAAGGTACATTTTAAGAGTACTTTGATTCCTCTCCTTCTCTTTTGCTTCGCTTTGAGCCTTTATCTTGGTTCATACACTCTTACTTTTACTGCCAATTATTAACCACAATATTCCCTTAAACTTTATTATATGGTTCCATGTCTTGTGGTGTTTTTCAAAAAGGTTCCAAAGTCGAGTGATCTCATAGTATTACCTATATAACTAATGATTCGTGAGTGTTTCAGTCTACGAGATTCGATCACCACAAATATAAAAAAAAATCACTCACAATAGAAAGCAAACAAAAAAGAGAAAGACTAACAATGCAGCTTAACACTTACATGATGCAGAAGCATTTTGATGATATATATGTATATAATTTTTGTTTATAAAAAACGACATACCTACAAACATATTCCTACCAAAGAAAAATATAATTTTGGTTTATAAATTTGAAAGAGAAAAAATAAAAAGTGTATACCTACAAAAAAAGAAAAAAAATCTTCCCTAAATTTGCCGACAAGATAAAAAAAATAAAGTCAAAATCATGTTGACTCCTAAGTAATAACTACTCATCGGTCTGTATTGAGTGAATAACATGAGAGTAATGCATACCATCTATTTGCACACAACATGCATCTCTAGTCCACTCTTAAATGTGTTCAACCCAAGGATCAATCCGTACCCCAATAAAATTACGAGGAGCAAAAACAAAAATAGAAACTAAAGAATAAAACAAACTAACGTTGGTCGATTACCTCTTGAGGAAATTTCAAGAGCTCGAGCATAAATCTTAAATTCCTAGAGATTTAGGTTTACATATGTATATGCAAAAAGAAAAATATATACTCCATCATTGTTTTTACCCACTATTTTGATTGTAAGCTTCCTCTTCGGTAATTCTAAAATATATAATACGGATGAAACTGAAGCTTTATACTTAAACATCGCAATGCAAAATTGATATTTTCTATATGCAAAGGAGAGAGATTTAAAATATACACAAACAAAAGCATCATAATAAACACGCATGATCAAACCCTTATTTCCGCAAATTAGTATACATCACAACAAATGTCGTCGTTGACCAGTGTGATGTATTAAAGACCGATGGAAGTAACGGTAGTTGTCATTTATCATAGGAAAATGCATTTGGTGAGACGGCTCATCATCTGATTAATTAGGCATCTTCCAAACATTTGCTGATATTATTGTGATCAAAATTTAAAATTTGATGCTGATCGTAAACACCAAGCGGAATTGTCATACAATAGTAATCTTGTTGGTCATTTGCAGTAGGGCATAAATTATTTCCAAAAAAAATAATATTCTCTGGTTTCCTACTGGAAAAGATCATGGTTTTGAGGCCTAACTCATTCACTAGCCGAAGAGAGTTTAATAACATTAGTATTTGAAAAATATGAGGAACCCATTTCAAATACAACAAGATGACTATGAAGGAGTTGAAAGAGGAGTAAAGGCATAATTAATTAGTAATAAGATAACAAGTAGAGTATCTCACCAATATATTTACTATTAATTATTTATATGTTTAATTTTTTAAATAACAAAAATAAATTAAGCCAATCATTTATCGACAACAAAAATGAATATTTAAAGAATAGTAGTGAGTTTCTTTTTTTTGAATGAAAAGTAGTGAGTTTCTTTACAAAGAAATGTTTTTTCACTGTATTCTCTTTTTGTATTTTTAATTATTTAAAGGCTTTAGATACTCTATGAGAGATTCCTGATGTAGATGTCAAAATACCCTAATACCCAATAAGCCTTAGAGAAAGCTTTTGTATTTGTATATAACTAGTCTTAGTCTCTTAGATCTTGTACGTATATTGATTCTCTATGTCGATTTTTTTTTTTGCTGCTTTCATATTTTATTTATACTGATATTGATCGAGATATTTCCTCTGTTTTTCAAATCAATATTTTCTTAGTTATCTGTAATAAGATAAGTCTTGTGGCAGGAATGAATCCATTTTCAATAATTTCACTTGCTCAAGCTAATAATTAACATTGGTAAAGTTAAGAATTGCAGCGTTTTATTTAAATAGAACCAATGATTTTCTTATCTGAATAAAATCCATACAGTATATATATAGATATATGTTTCCATATAAAAAAAATTCTTATTTCGGAATCCAGTATGTATGAGAAGAATTTGCCACATAATTTTGGGTTGAAGATTTAACTTGACTGAAATTTTTTGGGGTCAAACTCATTCATTCATTAGATCAAAAGGAATTGAAACTCCACCACATAATGATGATATAACAAGATAAAAAGGCAAACAATGCCCATAGTTTTGCCAACTTGCTGCCCAAGATAAATAACATAGAATGACTCTAGAGTTCTAATCTGAATTCATATTTTAGCACTAACAGTTGAGATCAGATAAGACATAACTTAGAAAACTCAAAACTAAAAGGATAAGATAACATAAGAATATTGTTGGCATTACGTCCACCGGATCGACGAAGATGCTTTAGAACTGGCGGTGATTGTAATGATGATTTTCTTCCATCCAAGGAAAGCATGTTGGCTGAGATGGTTCCATCATCTCCTTAACGTACCAATCTTGCTGATTTAGTGGATAGTAAACTTCGTCCTAAAACAAATTGACATGTAGCTGCTGATATTGATTATGGTTTGAAATACATGTATGTTAATCAAAAACACAAACCTGATTCATAACTTGAGTATTAACTCCATGGTTGCTAACTGGGAGGAGATTACTTGCAAGAGAATCAACATGGTTGGCTCCCTGGTTCGAAAATATTATGGGCTGCTGCATCTCGTTGGTTAGTTGAGGAGGATTTAAGATTGATGCACACATAAAGTTGTTGTTAAGTGAAGGAACCTGCTCTAGCCCCTGGTTTAAAGAGACTGTACCCTTCACTTCATTGGGTTGTTGAGGAAAGTTGAAGGTTGGGACATTCAGAAACTGGTTTCCATGAGAACTAATATGTTCTTGTCCCTGGTTTGAAGTGACTAGAGGCTGAGACTCATTGGTTTGTTGAGGAGAGTTGAAGAAAGAAGAACCCGCTTCAGCCATAGCGACTGGTGGCATGCCCATGGCCATAGCCAGTGAGGAAGATTCACCGGTCTCAAGATGCGTATTTTTTAGGAATACGTTTTTATGATGATAAAGTTTCTTGAGATGTCCATCAATAAACTCACACAAGTTACCACGATTACTATCGTCTATAGCCAAATCTCCCATGTTCCCATTAAGACAAGAGAACATGAGCTCCTCCATGAGTTTATCATTATTACCTTCAATTAATTTTTTAACCTGATTTTGGACTTTTGTGATTGTCTGATTGAGAAACTCTTCGTGGTTAAACGATCTCTTTGTCTGCTTCTCCTCTGGCAAGTTTTCGAACTTGTCCATAACCTTTTGCACCTCCGAGTTTGATGGCCACACCTCTGGTGTTGGGTTGTATGGACTGTAGATGACCGCACACGCATCCACATCGCAGAGAGTCTTGATTTCATCAAGTTTCTTCAGAAGTCCTTTCTTCCTAAGATTCAGTGTTCTTTTTCTCGCCGAGACATCGGAAATGTAAGCAAGATTTGTCTTCTTCCTTGTCATGACTACAATAGTTTATTTGTTTATGTTTTTACAGTTTATACAGATGTATATATAATGACGTTTTCTATATGGTAAAAAGATTTATGTTAATAGTGGTGATGATTTGACAGGCTGTATATAGTCACAACTATTAGTGCTTACTCATTTTGTAGCTAGAAATGCTAATTTTAGCTTTAAATTGTTAAGGATTAATTGAGTAAAAATAATTACTTAATTATACCAATTAATTAGTCCTTACTCATTTTGTGGGTGTAATTAGTGCTTACTCATGCTACGTCACAACTATTATATTGGTGAGACAGTTGTTTATTTTTGATAAAATGATGAGATGACAAGTGTTGAAGCTTATCTATAAAATCTAATGCGAGTCTATCCACACGTTATATGTGAAAACGCAACTTTGCAAATATCAAACAGTTATCCATATAGACCAAACTAAAACTGAATGTGAAAATAGATGCATGATATTTAGCAAAAAAAACTGATCAAGTAGGCTCGACCAGCTAGCAAGTCTACTCGATTTTTTTTTAACATTACAAAATCCATTAAATATTATGAAATACCGTCAATTAACAATATAATCTATGAATGAGAAACCATTTAGTAATGAATGGGAGATGTGAGTATTTTTGCAAGTCTGATGATACATACAAACTCGTATTAGATCTTATAAAGGTTGTGGATGGCTCGTATTCGTAATGAGTTTGTCTTTGATCATGATGTTAGTAGAAGCTACGAAAACGTTAAACCGTGCTGGTTACGATGTTAAGGAATGTATTTCCAACTCCGATGGGTCTATAGAAGCAGGTAGTGGTGATTCTAGACAACAGAGGGATGGACTGTAACGTTGGACACCCCGTTGGTCAGAGATGATATGGGTGATATAGCAGACGAGCCAAACTCCTTTCCCGATGTGTCAATGAGAATGGTAGTTCAAAGAGTAAGCAATATTGGAGGGGATATTTTTCTTAAGCTCTGATCATGAGAGATGCTTTGGGATGATGGTATCCTTAGAGTTGAATTTAGACCAGAAGTGTTGAGTTTTGCTCATTGCTCAGAGGGAAGATCAGAGAACTACTTTGGGAATGTGTTTTGGAAGCTTGACTTGATTTGATTGCTTGGACAAATGAGAAATCAAGCAACCTTACCCATAACGTCCGAAGGATCGCAAGTTCAATCCTCGGTGGGAAAGATCATACATAACGTCATGATGTTGTTGTTTTATGCTTCGGCTCTATGAGGATTATTTTGTCTTTGAGAAATAAAGCCTTCACAGCACGAGAGATTTCTCTCAAGAGCATTAAAGATACTAAGGAGTGGAATGATGCTCAACCTAACAACAAGAATGCAGCTCCACTATCCAAACAGGTCTCACTATGGTGCGACTTGTCCTCCTCCGACGTTCCAGCCTGGGAGTCTTGTGTGTAAAGTAGATGCGGCGTGGGACACCAACTCCGGACGATGTGGGATAGTAGGGATCTTCACTGGAGAGGCTGTGCGTCCTCTCCCCACCGTAGCTGAATCCTTCATCCATGTTTCGTCAGCTTTAATGACAGAAGCCATTGCTGTCCATCGGGTGGTATCTTTGACTGTGTATTCAAACGTCCAATCCTTGGTGGTTTTATCTGATTTTCTATCTCTAATCAATTTGCCGAAGACGAGAGGGTATCAATTTGAACTATTCGGTATCATGTTTGATATCTATCGCTTTATCTCTCTCTTTGATGTTATTTCCTTTCATTTTATTTCTCGCAACTTCAATTCCGAAGCTGATTCAGTGGCAAAATCAGTCTTTGCTATGTATGTAACAAACTCTGCTTCAGGAGTCTTTCCTTGATCAAAAAAAAAATGCTTCGGCTTATATATTTGTGTGAGCTTCAACATCTATTATGATTATGTGTGTTGTAGCTAGTTCTCGTTGCATCACATTACCTTTGATTTTGTTAATATATGATTTCATGCTATATCATTGTTACATTTGTTTAATGAAACGATAGAAAAAACTTGTTACAAAAAAAACTTGAATAAACAAGTTCTTCACACAAAACAAAGGATCTCTTCTTTATATCAACAAAAACTATGCAACACGCAACAAAGATAAAACCCTGAACTTAGGAAACGATGAGTCATAGTCACACAAAGATAGGAAAACACGACGAAACAGCTGTTCCTGCATAATAACAACACATGAAAACTTGTCAGAAAAATTATTGTACTTGTAATATTTGTGAACGAATAAAATATTGAAAATTCCGAAAAAAGATATTTTAAGCTAGATATTTCTAATCTATCATTACAGTTAACTTTAGTTTTTATCAAAAGCACTAGTAAGTGAATACTATTAACAATACCTTACCTAAATTAACTTGAATGATCATTTTCATAGCTATATATTGTTAGATAGGTTCGCCACCTAATATATACTTGATTTTCCAATGAAAAATCACTAATACAAACTATATCAAAACATGACACTTCTTAAATCTCGTTTCATGGTCATGTATGTAACATATAGGAGAGACAAAGAGAGAGTAGAGAGAAAAAGCTTACAAGGAGATGAAATGAAAAGAAGAGATGATAGATGGTAATTTATTTGGTGAGGACATAAAGGGCGTAGAGGATCCCAGGAAGATACCCAAAAAGCGTCAAAACCAAACATATCCAAAATTCAACCTGCGATAAGATTTCGATTTTTATGTTTGTGAATATATATATTTGGAAAAGAACTCCATGATGTAGCTAGTAAAATCCGTTTTATAAGAAACTTCAAAAAAATTCAAGTAATTACCTCGCAACCATATCTAAGAAAGACACCAAGAGGAGGCAAGAGGATAGCGAGAAGAATATCTATGAAAGTAGCTGTTCCCATTTTTCTTAAGCTTTAAGAAGTTATTGAGAAAATTATTGAAGCTTCAAAGTGTGCGTGTGTGCGTTTTCTTCTTTACTCTCTCCTTCACGTATCTCACACTATATAGAGATATTTTTGAGCAACGTGGTGCTTACCTTTTTTGTTTGTATACGTCTTCCTTTTTCCTTAAGCTAAATGAGGAATTATTTCATTTTGATTTAGCAAGGGCGAAAGGGATTTAACGAGATATAACCTAATACTCCCAGATTACTAATTAGCATTAGGAGTGCCAAAAACGAAAGAATAGTTTGCCTAGCGCGTCACGGAAACCGTATTCATGTGGGGTTGCTCACAACTGGTGGGGGTGATGATTGTGTTGTATTTCTCATGGACCACGTGAGTTTACCAACTATGATACACATTTGCTTTTGATGAGATGAACCATGTGAGTGTGACAATGGAGTTATATAAAGCAGGGTTTAATTTTTTTTTTTTTGTGGTGGTCCAAAATTCAAACCTACTCTAGTACATTTTTACCACGAAATAAACAAGTTACTCACATAAACCAACGAATTCTTCTTCATATAAATCAGCATAAAGTATATGATAATACAAATACAACAATGACAATTAATTACTCAGAACAGATAAAACAAATGATGAAGCAGTCCCGATGGGAGATCACGACGACGAAACAGCTGTTCCCTCCTACACAATACCAATGTAAAATTAAATTTTGGTCAGTAAATTCCTTATATTAATAAAAAAAAACTCAAACGGAAGATGGAAAGTATTTAACAAAAAAAAAAATCTTTCTTTTCTCTCGATCCTATTATTCGATGGTTTTGCGGAAATGATACATAACAATATCTCACCAATTTCTTATCACGGGTTAGGGAGTCTTTATAACTTAGAAAACGTGGTTCACCTAACATATACCTAACTAAGTCCACTAAATCAAAAACGATTTATCTTATGTAAATCTCGTTATATAGCTATGACATACGCATGTATGTTTATACAATTATATTAATCTATATCGAGTGAGAGAGATCGTAGAAATCTTACAAGGAGACCGAGAGGAAAGAACAGATGAGATATGAAAATCAGTCCTTGGTGATGATATAAAGAGCGTAAAGGATCCCGGGAAGATAACCAAACAGCGTCAAGATCAAACATATCCAAAACTCAACCTGCGAACAGAAAATTTAATCTCAAAATTTAAAATACGAGTTTTATAAGATTGAACATAACACAGTAGTCGTCGAATTGAAGATAAAATGTACCTTTAAGCCAAATTTGAGAAAGACGCCGAGAGGAGGCAAGAGGATAGCCAGAAGGATTTCTACGAAAGTAGCTGTACTCATTTTTCAAGCTCTTTGAATTTGTAAGAAAATATTTATGTTTAAAAGCTAAATTATAATAGAACTTCTCTTGATGATTCTGGACTCTTGAATCTCCTTGTTATGGTCTGGTTATATATAGACCTGACTTTAGAGTACTATATGAGCCACGCCACGTGGTGTCCACTCTGTATTATGGCCTTTTTCTTTAGGGATAAATTTTTTTCATTTTTTCAAACCTTAATGATTTATTTGTCTCTTTTTTTTTTCTTTTGGGAGTAAAAGAGGATATCGTACAATTTACTTCAAACAGATTAAGTGAATAATAACTCTTAAAGTAATTATTTCTTGAAACCTATTGGCTCTAATATACTGTTTCTTTCTCATATTCTTAGTTGTTTTACCCCATGTTTGAATAAAAACAAATGATAAAACCAGTATATCATGTTCATTGATAAAAAAAAAATTGATATTTAAATAAAATTTTTTTATAAGTATTAGGAATGAGTCACACTATGAATTTGAGGTTACCGTGTGATGTGTATAAACTAATTTCTTGGGCACCCAAGACAAACTTATAGGAATTTTTTTTTAATCATTTATATAAATTGAAGGTGATGTGGGATATAGATACGTGCACGAAAATAACTTCGACTACGTTTTGACGTCGATTTAAATTGATAAACCCATTATGCTAGCTAAAAGTTGCTGAAATGTGGCCTTTAGTTGATTTAACTAGGTTTCCAGCCAGGTCATACTATATATTTATCCTATTAATGTCGCGTTTATACTTTATAGTGTTCTTATTCTTTCTTGAATGAAATCGGTAATTAAATTCTACACCAATTATACAAAATGTCACATTGTAAATATCCAATGTTAAAATCAAGAAAAAAAAATTCTACGAATTCTTTTATCTGTTGACAAAAATACAATTGTTTGTCGTTAGCCTACTAAATTTCATGGCACTTGTCAGGAAGTTAAATGGCGTACGAAGACACGTAGCCCAAGCACAACGCATTTTATATATGTTTTGAAACCATAATACTATTCAAAAACCATTTTATTGTCGGAATGGGAATGTGGGCCGGAACAATCGCCGCCGTGGAGTTCGGCGAGAGGTATGGCTTCACACCTTCTAGCAACAGTACGTAACATGACACGTTGACCAGTCACATGCCTTCAGGTCGGTCCAACACATTATCCGGCCGTCCTCTCACGTGCCAAGTCCATGCTTGCACTCTGTGTGTTCATTTCTCAGTTTGTATTCACTGTATAGTATTTTGCATCATCAATGTAGATGCATGGCTGGTTTGGATATCGAATTTAGTATGAATATAAACCTATTGGTCGGTCCGCGTTTCAATAACCGGTATAGTTAAGCATTATTTTATCCAAAAAAATAAAAAACCACAAACTCTGAAGAATGTTTAAATTGTGGTTGTTGACGTATGATTTATCCCGACTTGTTTTGGCTTCATTTCAACTTCCGTATTTTCTAGAGAAAGCTAATGTTAAGTTATTTAGCTAACCAATCAACCATTATAGCTATATTAACGACAGCAAAGCTTAGTTGTCATTGAATACTCTTTGATGCAAATCAAGAAAAGTTACAAAATAATGATATTTTGAGATCCTTATGATAGTGTGGTCTGTGGATCATTCTAGTCTGGCTTCGTCTGTCAGCATAATAGCATATGTTATTTCTTCCTAAAGTCGCTTTCTTGACACTCAACAAAATTTCTTCACAAAATGGTCGTTTATTCTCTTAATTATTAAATTATTGTGGCCGACACCAACGCATAACCGTGGCATCGAATTGACACCACACATATTAAAAGTGTTTCTTACTTTATATATGATGTCCTAATCAAAGGTAATATCTTGTTAGTTCTTTTATCATTCCGAATAGATTCGATCCTGCCGACATTGGTCTTAACCGGTTGGTATGGTTATCCATTCTATACACCAATTGTACTGGACATTGTTTGGGTTACAAAATAACCCATTAAGGCCCATAAAAGCCCATTAAGGCCCATAAGAATTTGAGACAACAGAAATTACTTCCATGACAATAACTTGAAGAAATTTCTAAACACACATCCATAGCACAACACAAAGCCAAATCTTTGTAGGTTTACAGATATAAGTTATAACCACACAAAGCCATAAACACAAATAAAAAGAATGATCTGTTTTTTTCCCTCACACGAAGCAACATAAATTAAAATACCTTGAAAGACTATAAGGAACCCATGACTTCTTTATCACTTGACTTTGGTTTCTTCTTTGGCTTCTTCCGTTGTGATAGTCTTAGAGCTTGGAGACTTTCCAATGATGGCTTTCTTTGCCTTAACAAGGGATTGCTTCACCTTTGACATAATACTGTTTGAATGTTTTTGCTTCACAGCAACTTCTTTGGTTGGGACTTCTGCTTCTTGTTTCAGCTCATCGCTCACTTCGACAACCTCTGATACTTTATCTGCAACTGATTCCTCTTGTTTGATTCCTTCAGTTTCCTTCTCTCTTGGTTCTTCATCAGTTTCTTTCAAAGCCTCCTCGCTCTTGTCTTCTGCAGCATGTGTTTCAGTCTCTTTTGTGATGTTCTCATCTTCTGTAGCTAGTTTAGTTACGACATCTTTGGCTTCACTTGCTTTCTCTTGTTCATCCTTTGATGGTTCTTCCAGTAAATGTTTCTCATCAGTAATGGCCTTCTCAATGACATCTGGAGGAGATAAAACGTCTTCAGGTGTTTCTTCTTCCTTCACTACTTCAACTTCTGGTGCCACTTCCTTTGCTTTCTCTAGAGGAGTCTCAACTTTTTCAGAAGCCTCTGGCTTAGGCTCGACTTCAAGAAGATCAACATCTTTGCTTTTGTCTTCTACAGTCTCTGAAGGTACTTCTCTAACAAGTTGAACATCAACTGGTTCCACCTGTTTGCTTCCGGCTTCATCTGTGGATTCTGAAACATCAACCACCTTTGTCTCCTCCTTATCCTTGTTGTCTTCTTCAACAACGCTCTCCACTCTTTGCTTCTCCTCATCAACAGCTTCAGTATTAACCTCAGGAACAAGGGTTGGTTCTTTAAGTTCCACTTGCTCAGCTACCTTCTTCTCGTCACTTTCATCTTTCCCCTCTTCTGTAGATTCCTCCTTTGTAACCTTCAGGTTTGAATCTGAAACCGGTTTATCTTTCACTACATCCTCGGTTTCCTGCAATACTATCTCTTTTTCCATCAACTTAGCTTCTTGAATCACCTTGTTCTCCATTGGCTGCATCAGGTATAAATAAAAACTTTTATTATTCTTTTCTTAAATAGAAAACACATTAAGTATTGTTTCTTTTATTGTGGAACTATAATCACACATTACGTATTCTGCTTCGTTTATTATGGTTTCTTTTAAATCCATGTGCTATATAATCATGTTGAACATTCCAAAACAGTGGAAGACACAAACCAAATTGTATCTCCTTCACTGTAACCAATCTTTCATAGTTGCAGGTATCAAGAGATTATTTATATTACGCACTGAGAGACTATTATATGAAAGCATACGTATGTATTTTAGACTCTTGTCACAGTGAAAGCATGTATGGATCTTACTAGAACCAAAACAAGATGCAGAAAATCTATCTATCACGCTTAAAAGCATCACTTAGAAAGGTATACATAAGATGAGTACATAAACATATGCAATAAGATTCCCTGGGGACAGAGGGAGAATTTATGAGACAGCTTACCTTATCAGATGTAGTTGCAGTTGTGGTTTGAGAATCTGAAGCCATGAAAGAAGATTCAGAAGGAATGAGAATAAAAAGTAATGGACAGGGTTCAATTTCAAGATTCAGATGATTATATGCAGAGTTTATGAAGAAGTTAGTTTGGCTGACAGAACTTAAAAAGGAAAATGATACCTATAATCACACAGAGTGGGGAACACTGGTTAGCTGTCTCTCACTCTAGAACCAGGGTGTCAAGTGTCAACATACTCTGTATCTTCTCTACTCTTTTCACTTTCTTTATCGTCTCTATTATATTGTTATTCTTATCCATTATCTGCATTTGTTGGAAATTTGTGAAATTTTTTGTGGGACTAATGTTGACAATACCAATATTATATATCTATCAACTACTTGCAATGGAAAAAAAAAAGAGGAATCATTTCTCTATGATTGCATTTAAACTCTTATGGGCAAAACTTTGTGTTGGGTTTTATTATGGATTTTCAGAGCAGCACAATCAATCATACGTTTCTCCAGTGAGATTTGGAGTTTATGAGACTAAGCATCAAAGGAGCTACTAATTAAAACAAGTGAGAGAGAAACAACAATAAAGATACATATCTTATAAAAAACATAGCATTATAAAAAAAAGGTATTACTGATATAAGTTTCAGGACTTGACATGAAGGTTATGATAAAAAGTAGCAGCAATTAAGGTACGATATACAAGACTCAAACAATGGTGCAGCCGCTTCCACTTTCATAGGTAGTAACAGACACAACATCACAACTTGCGCAGTAAGGATTAGGAGACATAGGCTTGCAGTTGCATACAGGCATTGGTTTTTCAGGTGGTGGTGGTGGAGGAGGCTTTGGTGGTTCTGGAGGTTTTGGTGGTGGTCCAACGCTGATGATTACAGGTTTCTGTTTAATTTTCTTTAGCCGTGATGCAACGCAAACAGGATCCATTGTTCCCACCACGGTAAGTATGTTTTTCTCCTCATCTAATGATATATGATTCACACCTGCATCAAATCTCATGTTTTAATAGTAGGATATGTTAGAAAACTAATTGCTTTAAGGCTTTCTTCTTAGTACCTTCTATCACTGTGACTGCTTCCAAGATTGCGCTATTACATTTCCCACAGTTTATATCCACCTTGATCTCAACTTTCTGCTCAAATCCACATAGAGATTAAGAACAACAAAAATGGAAACATTCTATATTAGGTTTTAGAAACTGGTTATAGGTTGTTTACCTTCACAGTCATGATGGATTAGTCAAGAATGAAAAATGGATTAGTGGAATCTTTGAGGATGGAGAAAGAAGAGAAAAAGTTATGGGAAACATGTGAAGACAAGAGGTGACAGATTGTAATAGAGTTGAAGTAGTTGAGGTTGTCTTTGATCAGTATTAAATAATCAAAGAGATTGCAATATCTACGTGCTTGGATGCATGTTTATAAATATATTGCTTAGTTGGTATTCAATCATCAATTTATATATGGACTCTACTTGCTACATTATTGAGGAAAGAATTTGTTTCATTATACAAACATTTATGAATATATTTAGTTCCATATTCTATTCTAATTTGTACTTACTTGACCCCCAAATCCCCTATATATTAATTGAAAAACATTTGAAAAGATGTAAACTCAATTTTGTATTAATTAAAATAGGCCCCAATGCATAGGTGGCACTCAATTAGGTAGTCAATTACATTCAATTGAAAAATAAGTAGGTCCACATTCGATTTTTATATGTTGTTAGATACATAAGTTGGTCAAACTATATGATATAATGATATGATATGTTATTTTCTTTCCTTAAATCAAACCTACGGAATTACCATAAATGACTAATATATATATGACAATTAATGA
>NC_027748.1:42166210-42189676 GCF_000695525.1 Brassica oleracea var. oleracea | reverse complement strand
TTATAATAAGTTACAAATGATCATAAAATATAACGCATATGAATTTTTATTTAATAAATATTCAAACTAAATAATATATATATATATATACTAATGATTTAAAGCAACAAGATTGGCTGATCAATTTAGTTGTCCAGTTGAAATCTTTCAAAAGTATGTGAAAGACTAAAGTCAAAGTAAATATGGATTTAGAATAGTAGTTATATTTTACTAACCAAAATACGGAAAAAACCGAACCGAATCGAAACCAACCCGATATCTGGATTGAACACCCCTAATCCAAATGAAACCAAACTATTGTTTCATTCTCCAAAATATAATAAAAATAATAACTTAATTCCGCGCAAGGCGCAGGTCTTATCCTAGTAGGTTTAATATTAGATATCTTATGATCATGCAAATGCATGGGTAGATAAAGTCGATTTTGTTCACCTCTAGCCAGTTTAAAGCTCTGATTTAATTTGTTTGCGTAGAAATAGAACAATGCCTTCTCGTTTGGTTATCAAAACAGAAGGACTAGTTTGGATTTCACTGAACCAAACAAACCTCTCGAGTTTTATAACCAATAAGCAACAAAATCATTGTCCCTTCTTTTAAAATTTCAAGTTTGTTGATTATTAGGGTTTAAAGGTGTATTTATGGTGAGTGTCAACCTATAACTATAGGCTCATTGATGTCTTAAACATTCAAGAGCCATTTTAATCACCAAATATAAACCAACGATCAGAACGCCTAACCTAATTATGGCAAAAGTATAAAATTAACGAGCCTATGTTCCCCTATCTCCATTGGTTAGATCTTCTTGACATATATAAATTGAGAAATAAGATCAAAGGGTTTTCTCAAACTCATCAATAACATTTCTCGAAATGGCCACTTCCATGATTTATCTTTTTGTTACCATCTTGCTTGTGGCCGCCCACACGGCTTTTGCCGAATCAAACATGCTCCAAGATTTTTGTGTTGCTGATCTCAAGGGTATCACATCTCTCTTATCTGTTCTTCTAACATTTATATTCTGGAAAAAAGTAGATTCATGCCACATTTCTGAATAATGAAGAGGATACGTCTCTTTTTAGATTTTTTTTTTTAATTTGTAAAGTATGTATATGTATGAACTGGAATCACTAATTTTCTTACAACACTATAATTTTGTTGTCGTTGACTTTAATCATGTTCTTAATAGGTGAGAAAGTCAACGGATACCCATGCAAAGACCCAGCACAAGTAACACCAGAGGACTTCTACTACATAGGCTTAGCTAATGGTGCATCCACCACCAACACCACACTGGGCTCAGCCGTTACAGGTGCCAACGTTGAGAAAATCCCTGGCCTCAACACTTTGGGTATCTCCATGTCTCGGATCGACTACGCACCACGCGGACTCAACCCGCCTCATCTTCACCCCAGAGCTTCAGAAGCCATATTCGTCCTAGAAGGACGTCTCTTCGTTGGATTCTTGACCACCGCTGGAAAACTAATCTCTAAACACGTCAACAAAGGAGACGTCTTTGTATTCCCTAGAGCTCTTCTCCATTTCCAGCAGAGCCCTAACAATGCTCCTGCTTCCGTGCTCGCTGCTTTTGATAGTCAGAACTCCGGGGCTCAAGGTGTTGGACCGTCTCTGTTTGGTGCTAACCCTCGGATTCCTGATGACTTGCTTGCTAAGGCGTTCTATTTAGAATCACAGGAGGTCCAGAAGGTTAACGGTAAATTCCCAGCTAAGAAATAAAGATAGGTTCAGACCAAACCCATTGATGCATGAATGATATACAAATAATGAAACATAAAATGTAAGCTACTAAGCAAAAGCAAAAGCTACTAAGCAAAAACATAAAATGATATACAAATAATCAAACACTTCACAGAAAAAAAGATGCATAAGTTTCACTTCTTGTAACCAGTGCTCAATGTAGTGACACTCATAGGTCTACGATCAACACACAGAAGCGATTATTTTCAACAGGATTCAAAAATGATCTTGCATGCGTATTTCAATTGGATTGTGCGTTACTTTGTAAACCAAAAATTACGTTATGACTCGAATACTAAACCAAAAACTGAGTGGAGAAGTCAAATCTCTCCAGAAACCAATGTCACAGGATTGTTCATCATTTTCTTGGAAAGGGGACAGATGGATTGCTTTGGCAGAGAATAAATGTTCTCCTTCGATCAAAATTTCTTCAGATGTTTGATAGCCTCCACAAGGTCGGCTTGAACAACGCTTCCATCAATAATTCTAGAAGCAACAATCTTGAATTCATCTAGGGAGAGAACCATAATACTTTCTTGAATGACGAACCAAGAAAAGTTAGAGCCAAAACCAATTCGTAGAGAGAGAATGAGCGAAAGAGGATGAAAGCGGGAAAAAGAGCTGATGCTCATGAATCAAACCAATATATTTATAAGACCCATCCGTCTTTTCCAATTAAATATTTACCGATAATTGTGCAGTTTGGATTTGGTTTACAGTTTTATCAGTTAGAATTTATTTCACTTAGAGCATCATTAACCCAAAACCCCACTTTAGATCTCTTAATGATTTTTAATTATTAAAAGTAACTTAAGAGATCTAGTTAAGAGACACTAACTTTTTTGTGCTTCAATAGGAGTTTCTTATTTAAAGGTTCTTAAAACAAAGATAGTAAATGGAGATTGCAAAACATATATAAAGATACGAAACTTGCAGAAAATTTAGACAGAGCATGACTCTAGTTCCACACAAAAATAGTAAATGGAGATGTGCTAAATGCCCTCGAAACTATGCTTAATGATCAAAGTGAGAAATATAGCCTATGAGAGGAAACAAACGATGAGTTACGTCTCAGAACTCATTGAGAAACCACAAAATTAATACACATAGGACTCTCTCAATTGTAAACGAAGCAGGAGTTTAACTAAAGGGATCATCTTTGTTCATGTTCTGAATCAACACCAATGTCATCCTTGTTTTTTTTTCAGGGCTTGTTATCACTAACCTCTATATATAAGTAATGTAAGAGACTAACCTTCTTCTTCTTGACAGGCTTAAGCATCTTGATAACGCACATCTCGTTGCTGTTCTCGTAATCATCTTGCTCCCTAAAGAAAACAAAACACACGAAGAATAAGGACTCGGTGACAAGACCACCAACCATATCCACCAGTGACAAGACCACCAACCATATCCGTTCAGCCACTGCACCAGTGACAAGACCACCAACCATATCCACCACAAGCACATCCGAGTATGCAGTGACAGTAGCCATTGTTAACAAAAGGGAGCACGCTTAATTCTGGCTGGATATTTCTTCAAATAGGCTTCGTAGATACTGACAAAAACATAAACAACAAATAAGAATAAGAGAAACTAAAGAAGTAGAAAAAAAGGGACATAAAAATATACAAACCTTCCAGCAAAAGGGTGTCTTAGAAGCACCTTTGGCGCATACTTCTTCTGCTTCTTAAGGAGATATTTTTCCTATCAAAACCAAAAACAAGATTAAAAGCTAATGGATTCAAATAGAAGCAGAGAGAGAAGTAAACTGTGAAGACATTACCTGAAAACAAGATTAAACGCTAATGTTTTGCTGTTTGCAATCATATCTTCAGTAATCTCATCCCCTTTTGCACCCTCTCTACACATTAACAATCAGTGCTTCAATAATCCCACATAAGCAATTAACAGATTCTTCTATATATAAACACACAAGAAGTTAAGTCTTGTTTAAATATCTGAATAGCTTCAATCCCTTCAGCAGTGAGGTTTTAAGATTCATTATTGTCAATAAATTCTCGAACGTTTCTCTATAAAATTAACTCTGCTACTTTCTTGAATTACCATAACATCAATTCAATCAAATCTATAACCAAACACAAACACGATTCTTTAATGTGATTTTGAGAAAAAAGACAAAACTTTTTTTGATGGGAAGAATGAGACAGAGGAAAGAACCATCTTCTCCGGTTTCAACTTGGAACAGAGATCCAAACGGAGCTCCAATCAATGGCTTCAACGAGTAATTCGTATTCCCGATTTTAAATATACTGTCAAAAAAAAATAAAAAAATCGATAAACTAAATCCAATCAATCAAATACAAAAAGAAGAGAGATGGAGAAGACAAAAGACTTTTACGTTTTTTCCTTGAGCGACACAATTGTAACACGTGTCCTCGAAGGCACGGTTCTTCTGCCTCCTAATTAGGAGACGTTCCTTGTGTTAATTGCCATTTTTCTTTTTTTTTAAATCAAAATTATGTTAAGATACATCTCTAAGAGACAGGGTTAATCCTGCTCTTAGTGCTTTCTCCTGTAGATTGTAATTGGCTTTCTAATGTTCTTTTTTGAAATTATTTTCTTAAGTTCAGTACGCTGACAATAAAGTATAGGGTGCATTTCTTAAATCAAAATTATGTAAGATACATGTCTAAGAGACAGGGTTAATCCTGCTCTTAGGTCGTTAACTTGAAACTAGAGGTGCAAAGTTAATTGCACGGTTTGGATTCGGTTTATGGTTTTATCAGTTTGAAATTCATTATTTCACTTTGGTTTGGTTTGGTTTGGTTTTGGGCTTAATCATTTTTGGTGTGTAATTAAAAATAACCTTTGTAAAATGGCTTTGTCGTTTTTTACAGTAAAAAAAATATAAAAGTTAAATAAGCATGAATAACAAAACTCCGAAGAGTAGACTGCATGTATTTCAGAATTGTTGAAAAGAAAACTTGGGATGTGATTGATTGGAAGGAACCGTACAGAATTTTACTTTTTTGGATGTTAGCTATTCACAAAAGAAAGAAAATAATTAATTTT
Organism: Brassica oleracea var. oleracea; assembly: GCF_000695525.1. Taxonomy (NCBI): domain Eukaryota; kingdom Viridiplantae; phylum Streptophyta; class Magnoliopsida; order Brassicales; family Brassicaceae; genus Brassica; species Brassica oleracea. Next base: position 42,184,885 of record NC_027748.1, on the reverse strand, counting down.
ATAGTATATAGACTGGCTTCATTTTCATGCGTTCACAGTTTTTTTTTTTACCTCCACCGCAAGTGGTGTTCCAAATCGAGAAAAATCCCTTAAGATTTTTTCGGAGAGTCATAGTACCACCGCGCCGACAAAGAGTCGAACTTGCGACCTCTGGCAGGCGTTCACAGTTTTTATTATCAAATTAATAACTTATGTTTACCGCCTTAATTGTTTTATTTCAATTTTCACACGCTATATATTACATACCACATCACACCATTTATTCAGATTTTACATTTTCACGTCATTCCTTTTATCTTTCTTTTGTTAATTCACTCCTTTAATCTTATTAATAATGACGATCATATTTAGAAGAAAACCTTCCTTCGAGAAACCTAACCACGTTCACATCCAGCTGAAATGCTTTAGCCAAAATCTCCGGCATAATCAAAGGCGTTGAACCAAAAACCGCGTCTGCGATTGTGATCGTACCGGGGTTTTGGCTTCCAAGACCAGCAAACGCAACCGCGTTCGTCCTCCCAACGTTCACTTGAAAATGGATCATTCCTATGGGAAACACAAACACGTCCCCAGGATAAAGAACCTTTGAGAACAATCTGTTGTTGTCTTGGTTCGATGTTACAAAACCTACCAAGAGCGTTCCTTCAACAAGGACGAGGATCTCCGTGGCTCGTGGGTGCGTGTGTGGCGGGTTTTGACCCCCCGGGGCAAAGTCAATACGGACAAGAGAGACTCCGAGGGTGTTAAGTCCGGGGATTCTGTCGACGTTGACGTTGGTTACGTTGGAGCCGACGCGGTTCATGGTGTTTCCGGCGATGTTTAGACCCGAAGTAAAGAAATCCTCGGCCCTCACGTATTTTGGGTCTTTGCAGAATTTTCCGTTCACGAAAACTGAAAATAAGAGATTAAACATTGTTACGTATTATTTGTCGCATTATTGATGATATGTATACGTTCAATATTAGGTGTGTTTTGTTACTGTTGCTACTAATTTATGATGTACGTAGTTCGCAATTTGTTTCGGTATACCACATGCATGACGTAGGACTGAGCATCTATCGAATTATTAGGATCGACTGAATTAATTTCACGGTATATTTTATATTCACACTCTAAACCAATGCATTCTAGTTTCAAGAGCGATCACTTCACTTGTATATAGAGACAGTAGTAATAAATCACAATTAGTACGATATTAAGGAACCATATTAAATAGGGATTACCGCCATTAGCGTCATCAACGGCAACACAAAAGTCTTGAAGAGGACTTGGGTCGTAACAAGATACAAATGAAGATGCTAAAGCCAATACGATGACTTTGGCTACAAGAAAGCGTAGAAGCCCTTCCATTTTTTGTATTTTGGTATATTTTGTATTTCTTTTGTCTATAGCTTTGTGGTAAGTATTTGAGATATTGCATTTTGCACAAGAATGTTGCGCTATATATAGCACAATACATCATTGATCATTGATCTTTTTAAGTTGATAATGGGTATTTTATTAAATTAAGTCGTACAAAATTTTAGTGGTCATATCTCATTGGTGAGTGCTATTTTCGATTAGAAGATTAATTACGTGAACAGCCGACTTCTTAATTTAATTTGGAAAATATCTTCAGGCAAACTTTATAATTGTAAATAACTTAAATGAGTTAAGTGTGAAGATGCAAATGCCTTCGGATGGTAGGTACGGGATTACACAAGCGTTTAGCGATATAACATGGCATCCACTGCTAGCAACGTCCCAATGTGCTGTATTTTTCTTTGTAAAACTACACATGCAATTTAAAAATATAAATACAGTAGAAATTATTTAAAATGGGAAGTTAAGTAAAGTAGTATTAATATCTTTTTAAAAAAAAATTATTTCGTTATATATACTAGAAAAACGAAATTTCATTTTTCAAGAATATAAATTGTATTTGAAATTTGATGACCAATAGATTTTTAGTTTTATCAAAAACAAACAAGAGGTTCATATAGACTAGCTAGCAAGAACTTAAATATGTAAGATTTTTGGTTTAGAAAACGTTTGAAATCAAATTTTGAATAAAGTTTGAGTTTAAATGTGATATAAATAATCGGGCATTTTTTTGACAAAAGGTTTATAATCGAACATATAAGTAGCTCACCTGACATGGTATCCTGCCTCAGTGGAAAAACTGACCTGATGCTGATGACATCCACAATTTGGAGTTTCAAAAAGGAGGCGAAATGTAAATGTTCAATTTTGTTTGAGTGCTCTATCCATATATCATACAAGTCAATAGTGATTGTTTGGTATATAATACTAACTTTTTTTTTGAACACAATATATAATACTAACTATATATTGGATTACACGACATATTGAGATTTGAAATTTCAATATATTCGTTTTTAAATATGATCAACTAGTTCAAAATACATAGAATGTAAGTGATGGCTGCGTATACATCATGAGGAGAGTGACCAAAATATTCTTGGTAAGTTGGAAGTTGGAAGATAAAAACATATTAGTGCAGAGCCACTTAATCAAAGTGCCCTAACCACTAAAATACGGTCTTATTAAACACACAAAATGTGAATATTTATTTGAAATAATAAATCACGTGCGTTGCAAGTTGTCGATGATAAATTGGGTGTTGAGCTCGTGAGATGGTGGCAAGACATTCACTTATCTCAAATATTAATATATTCTTAGATATTGGATAAATTCCATCGCAATAATCCATGACATCAACTCCATTCGTTTTACTGTCTCTTTTTTTTTTTTTCTCAAGGAGGCTGCTGTTATCTATAATAAAAGTAACCTTCATTTCCGGTTTGGGTTCTCCTCCGGTTATCTTTTATACAATAAAACAGAAGTCAATTGGCAATTATGTGCATGACTTGTGGCATTCACATTTTTTTAAATAAAATTCATTATTCTGTTAAAATTTTAAAAAATGATTCCTTTTAAATTCATTTACCAAAATCATTTCCTCTACGCCTAAATAACCTCCCACTAACTCCAACGTCTTTTGTTTCTATAAAAATAAGAAACCATTTAGCAAAAGAAAAGCTCTGGATAAAAATGCCAATAAAGAGGTGTTCAAATAGTGTTCTGCCGATTGTTAAACGGAAATCAAATGTTTAACGTTTGTTTCATCTAATAGTGTTCTGCCAATTGTTCTCAGTCATCCTTCAGATGTGGTATTGGGTTAACGTTTAGGGGATACAATCGTAGAAGGTAATCACTTTTTTACTATTTTTCTTTGTTAAATTTTTAAAAGATTTTGTATTTTAAGGTTCATGATTGTTTAACAGTCTTTGTTAAACATGTATATTATTGCTAATGTCGAGAGTGAAAAAAAAACTGAATATGCTTCATCAAATAATATTATGTTTAGCTGATTTTGATGTAAATGACATTCTTAGAGAACCATTAACGCACAACCCCCTAATGTGGGGGTGTTTATTTATTTATTTTTTGTCTGAGAAAAAAATAAAAAATAAAATAAAAAAAGTTAATTAATCGCGGACCGCCACGTGTCAGTGGGACCCGCAAACAATGCAAGCATCAGAAAAACAATGCTGCTTATTTTGGAGTTGGAAGCATCGTGGCTTATACTGTTTTGTGGAGCCTACACTTAAATCTTGTTTTGTGGAGCCTACACTTAAATCTCATGATAAGCAACTGCGTTGCAGATGCTCTTATATTCATGTTGTTCTTTTTCATTAAGTATTTGAGTAGGTTTTAATATTTGTCTTTGGTTTTAGGTTTGAAATTTTTTAAGTAGGACTCACTCTAGATCCCTATCAAATATGGAAACGAACCTAATCTAGGGTAATACTAAAGCACATGGTATTATCTGGTATTCTTACATGTTTTCAATCATTATAAAATGAGGAATTACTTATAATGACTCTAATTATACATCAAATTACTAGACTAACTCTTATAACTTTGTAACTAGATCTCGACCCACGTAACCGCGCAGATTTTTGTTTTCATTTATTTTTATATAAATATTTTGTTTTCAATTCTAAATTAGTATATATTATAATATATATGTGTCTATCAATTTTTAAAACATAATAAGTTTACTGAATATTTTTTTCATTGAATAGATTGTTTCAAACATTCACATGTATTTGTATCTTCTTCTATATATATTTGGATTATTATTTCATTATTAAAATCGTAACTATAAATACAAAGATTAGTAAAATATGGTTTTATTGTCATATTAAAATATATTGTAACATTTCACAAATTTATAAAGTTTTTAAGAAATTAAAATTTTCGCTTCATAGATTTATATTATCGAGTAAATAATTAAACATTTAGTTTTTGTTTAATTTTTAAAATAACCTATATAGTTTAAAATTTGTTTTCATTGGTTCAAAGTAGTAAAGAGTAATCATTGTTAGATAATATGATTTTTTTTTATTTTAAAAAAAAATCTTTATAATTTTAAAATTTAACATCGACAAATATTTAAATATTTAGCATATTGAGGCATAATATTACAACATTAAATTATATCTATTTAATTTATACTATCTATAAATCCAATGAATCATTTATTGTTTAAATTCAATTATTGATAGCCCAATAAAAATTTCTTGTAGGCCCAAAATTTAAATGATAAGATTAGATATTAAATGAAACATGACTTTCTAGGAATATGTTCATTAGGTCCATTTTTAAAAAAAATCACACATGAATCAAGGTTGTGACTTCTGTTTTAATATATAAAATTACTAGAATAACACAATCTATACTATTATTTATGAAGTGATTTTGCTCATTTGTCACATTCTCCATGATTTTAGCTAATTTTTCTTATTTGTCATATTCTTATTATTTTTAGATTAAATAATCAGATTCTTAATTTAGATAATATAAATATTTCAAACTTTCTAATTAATTCATTAAATTGAATAATATAAATATTTTGAAATTTCTAATTGGAATATGATTATAATTATTTTAACTTTCACTAGATTCTTAAGTTTTTAGCATAAATCATTAATTTATTAATTTAAATAATATAAAACTATTTCAAATTTTCAAACTGGAATTACAATTATAATTATTTTACACAAGTTAGGACCATTTCTTATTTTCATGTGATGTAAGATGTTTTAAAATTCTATAGTTTCATTTTTCTCATTCATTCTAAATTGTCTCGATTATAGTTTTTGACATATAAATTTATGTACTTTTGATATATGTTTTTTTTAGTTGGAATTCTATATTTTTTTCTTTCTTTGAGTTTGAAAGACTAGGAGCAAGTCGGTTTTGTTACATGGAGTTTGGAATTATGAATTGAGTATTCTGAATTACTTCTATAGTTATTTCCCGTGTATGTTTAATTATTGTTTAATCTATAAGAAAAATATGCTTTGATATAAAATTTAGAGAGTTGCATATGTAATCATGTTATGAAACAGCAAAAATAGATATATTTTTAATTAATAATTAGATTTATCATTATGTAATTAACCATAATTTAACTTTAATAATAAAACTATCATTATCTATTTTTTTCTTTTATTAAAAGTAAACTTATGAAATATTAAGATAAGTCAATGTATATGTTGATCAAGTAAACCAATGAAATATTGTCATTTTCTCAATTCATTTTTTTAAAAAAGTTTCTTCTAAATTATCATCAAACTTTAATTTTTATTTACTTTTTATTTATTTTGTTCTTGCTTGGATTTTGTGTGTGTTTAGTGTTTTTTTTGGTAATTTAATACATGTTTCTGATTCAAAAATACAAAGTAGATTAAGTGAGACCAAAAATTCAAATTCTGAATTTACATTATTGTGTAGAATATTTGATATGTAATTATGCTCTTATAATCTTCAAAAATTCACATTTTTAATTTATTTTATTGTGTAGAATATTTGATATAATTATGCTCTTATAATCTCATACTTTTATAGCTTTTTGTGTTAGGGAGACGTAGACCGAAATAAAAATCGAAGAAAACTAAAATGATTAAGAATAAGTTATCCTCATGTTTAAATCATAATACATATATTAATAACTATTAGTAAAATGATTATGTCCGCATGTACGGGCAAAACACCTAGTTATTAAGTAAAAAGACACAAAACCCTGTCTTTATCTTAGTATACACAAGGTTGCCATTAGAAATATTTTTTTTTTGGTCAAAATAATTTATTTTTTTCTAAAAATAAAAAAAAACCTTTATCGGGTGAAGACGACGAACCCTAATTCACATTCATCTCCGTCACCTCCATCTTTCTCGTTTTCTATGGCTTCGGAGAATGTGAAGACGAGCTATTAGGCAGTTGTTAATCAAGCGAAACTAGCGAGTGAAGGGGTTAATTAAATTTCCGAGAAATGCCATTATCGGGATCTGCAAGTATTTGTTTGCCAATTTTTTCATTCTCTTGAGTCATAATGTGTGTTTCTGTGAATTAAAATCTGGGTTTTGGTCGGATCAGGTCGATGACTGATGTTAATTACTCCATTGGAGAGACTGACATTCTTGTTTGATTGACATTGATGATCTTTCTGTTGGAGTGTTGATACTATTTTGCATTTTCTGTCCAAAAATTGAAGTATATATATGGACTGAAGGTTTCCGTGGATTGATCGAAGGGAATTGTGCTAATTTTGTGTGTATTGTGCTTTTACATCTCCTTTTTGTTCAGACAAACAAATCTCCTTATCAGTAGAGATGACTGGTCCATCGCTATTGACAGTGTTGCGTCTCTATATCTGGAAGGATCCAAAAGCGTTGCACAGAGGATGGCCTCCATCTTTTATTGGAGTTGTGAGTCCCATCTTCTACAAACTGAACTGCAACATGTATAAATATATTACATGATGCATCAACACTAACCCCTTTTTTTGCAGTTTACGAGTCTCTGAAAAGACTGGTTGGTCAAATCAAAAACAATAACTCGGAGATTACTCATCATCATCATATGCCTTGGAAATTAAGCTTCAGATTGTCTGTGTTCAAAGAAAAAAAAAGCTACAGATTGTCTTTAAAATATGGTATCTACTATGACGAGGATGAAATTGTGCGGATTTGCAGAGTAAAATAGTGGCCAGTTGTGCATGTATATCAAATGAGGCTTCTGGTGTCTTTAACTACAGCTAAACATGTTGAGGTCGGGTATCAATATCCTCGTGGGGAGTTCTGTATTTACAACATGCTTGTGGTCCGATACAAGGTTAGAGCATACTGTACTTCTTTTTGGATCGATGAACACGAGATGATATGAGTATATAAAAACAAAAGATACACCACCATGATCCATGTTTATGATGTGATGTGATCCATGTTTACTATAAGTGTACGATGTGATGTGATCCATGTTTCTCCAAAAAATAAGTATTGCAACAAGTGATTTAAACTACTATGAAAAGGGACAACTTGATAAGAAAGAATAACGGGATGAAAAAGATGACAACAATTACCAAAAATTTACCTAATTCTGATTTTAATAAACCTAAAAATAAACCAGCTTCGAAATTAATGTAAATCGGGTCGAAATTAAATATTAAATTAAGTTTGGTTTACATAAACCCAAATTTTTGTCAATAAATCTGTCACAACATAAACTTAAAAGTCTGCCACTACATAAATAAAAAATCTACCAACAATTTTAAGTCGGATATATAACTCTGTCGTAAGAAAATAAGTCAAACATAAAAAAAAAAAATTGGTACACTAGAAAATAAGTTGATCACAAAAATTTACCATTTATAACAATCTGCTACCTCATTCGACATACATATTCTTCAAAATCTGTTTTCTATTCAAATCGGACAATTAACTCTGCCGTGGAAACAAATCTGAAGTTTTTAAGAAAGTCTGACACCACTTTAACGGCATATTTATTTTTCTATACAAAATTTATATACAGACTTATTACTCGATAGATTTATTTTGTTGAAAATAAATCTGCCGTCGATCAAATGTTAAGGGTACTTTGGCAATGTTTTTTTTGTTATAAATATGGACAAGGGCAATTTCGACCAAAAAAATATTCTAATAATTTTTTAAAAATATGAGTCATTCTAGTAATAACATAATTAATTTGTGTCATTTTAGTAAATCTGTAAATTTATATTAAATTTTGTCTTCTACACAGATTTACAATTAGAAGTTGACTGGGAGTCTGAGACGAAAGCTAACAACAGTAAAATGAAGAAATGAACGGTTTTCCTCAAGGCGCTTGAATCTTACATGTTAGAGCATCTTTATCCCTAGAACCCATTAGGGTCTCTTAATCAATTGTTTAGTAATAAATTTGTGTTAAAAATTTAGTTAAGAGACACCTAAATTTGTGTCCTCCATTGCAAGTTTCTTAAGTAGGTTCTTAAAAAAAAATTAAAAAAACTTGAGAAAGAAGAAAGAACCTGAGAAGGAACATTTGATCTTGTGAATACACTTTCATTATTCATCAACTCAAGGGAATGAATTAACGATAGGAATCTCTCGGTGATTATTATGATAATCATGAATCTGTAAAAACGTAAAGCAGTCCAACTTAAACAAAGCATAGTAAAACGAGATACACTAACCTCTGATGGTGCAGGCTCCGATGAAGAGGGAAATGAGATAAACCTGCCAACATCCCGGCCGCACCGTATCTCCGGCTCTCCTTCATCGTATCCACAGAGTCTCCTGCGCCTCCGCGGTGGTGATGACGGCCCCGAGAGACATGACGGAGAGGCAGACGATAAGCAATTGTACTAAAATGATATTATCTAGCAGAAAGAAACATACAACTTCCAAATTATAAATCACCAAACAAGAAGCCCTTGCCTTTCCTGCACCCAATAAAACTATGAACTAACAACAGTTACAGTAATAGTATTCAATAGCACAGACCAAACCAAGAAGAAGAAACAGACAACTTATTAAATTATCAAATATCAATCCCCAGACAAGAAGCCATTGCTTTTTTGACTCCAAACTCACAACGAATTACAATAATAGTATCAATCATCAGACAAGATGCCATTGCCTTTTTAACACACAAGAAGACTCACAAACTAACAACGAGTTACAGTAATACTATGAAACACACAAACCAACCCCTAGAAGGGGAACTGGGATTGATTTTACTAAATCAAGTCAACTCTTATACTAAAACTTGAATTACTTATCAAAGTCTGAGACTTTAAGAATGGTGAACGGGTATGGTTCCAAGTGAAGATCAAAAGAGATAAGAAAAAAAAAGGGACTGACTTTGATGAGAAGGATGAGGAGAGCGGTCGATGGCTTGAAGCTCTCTAGCTGGCAAACATGTCCTCAATCTCTAGGTTCTGATTGTTCGATGGCGTCTCCAGTGATGTGATTCCTGGAAAACGATCAGACGGCGACGGGGAAGAGTCAGAAGACGGTGGCGGTTGCGGTTGATAAACCATCCAGGACTTCGCGTTGAGTCCCACGCCGAGGATGACGATCGTGAGGAAGCTCGTGATGTAGCAAGGAAGCTCCCGAGGAGGAGGAGGAGGAGTCGATGATTTTGTTCTTCGCAAAGTGATTTTGCCTTCCTCGTATTCTCCTCCCAAAACTCTATCAAAGCTACACGTGGCATACAAGAGACGTTGCTTGTGTGGCCTAATTAAGATACGTCTTCAATGATAATTGCCTTTTTTCATTTTTTTAATTCCTAATTTTATTAAAAACCCTGATAAGATCCTCCGATAATGATGCTCTTAGAAGTGAAAACCACATAATGAAAAGCTAGCTCCACTTATAAGGTTTTGGATACTGAAAGAAATTATTGAGACAGCATGAAGCTTTTAGCACTTGGGAAATCAAGATTTTATGTTTTTGTTCTGATAAAATAAATTATAATGATACACTTTGGACAAAAAAATTTTGTATGAAAAATTTTAGTAATTACTTTGCCCATGCATAGCATGGGCCATAATACTAGTACATAGAATTGTTTAACAGTTTTCTAAATCGGATCAAGATTTTATCCATATTTTATACATATTTCTAAAAGTACAGAACAAAACCGTTTCTCTCTCGCAAGCGACAGAAAAGACGAAAACAAACAACCGTTTCTCTACAACAATCTCCGGCCGGCGCCGGCTCCGGCGTCGGTTCGTACTCTTGTTATATTATTGTTTTTATGTTTCTAAAGCATTTAGTTCAGATAAATTCATTGTCGTCGCTTAGTTATCGAATCAAGCGACGTGATCTATCGTCACACCATCTCTCCTCGTCCTGGTGCCGTCGTGTAATGTCTTCGTCATGTGCAAACAGTTTTCTGCTTCTCCACTGGTTCGTTGGGCAGTTAAGAAGTTTGGATCAGAGCTTTGACGAGGACTTTTTCTCCCTAATAGGTGAGTCTATTATCTCCATTATTGTTGAGTGCATTCTCCCCACAATCAAACCATGGTGGTTTTGTATTGTCAGTGTATTTCCATGGCTTGTCAGTCATGGTGGTTTTTTCCATCCAGAAAATTCTCTGGAAGGATTACAAGTTCTATGGAACAAAAAAAGGAATCTTAAACCACCATGGGCATGGAGAAGATTGTGTACGTCATGTTATTTTGACATTCTGACATGGACGATGGTTACTCCATTAATTCAAAAAGGTGTGTTTCATCTCTATTTGACAACGAGAGGAAATACGGCATGTTTATGTGACATGGAGTGGGAGACGACGGAGTTAAGTGCTTATCATTGTCAGTTTGAGGGATTATTTATGATATGGATAGAGACTACAACAAATCATGTTATCTCCCGGAGCGGGGGTGTATGGAATGGGCAGTGATGTAACAGATAGATCGCACCCACTGATCTATTAAGTGATAAAAAGCATAGGATCACAATAAACAACAGCCGAACGCAAGATCATATAAGACCGAAAACAAAAATATATAAAGTTATCGAATCAGTCTATCCTGCAAAAGAGTTAGAAAGCATCGTGTTATTACTTTTCTAATTATCATGTTTTACTTAAAAATGTATTTGTTGTATGGTTGGATTCATGTATTCTCTTAATTCTCTTTTGATAATAATAAAGATAAGATATTATAAAAAAATAAAAAATTCTAAAAAATCTTATAATTAAAGATGTGATACGGGCTTCAACCCAAAACTTCATAATAATCCAAAAAAAGTTCATAACCGCATTATAATTTTTTTAAGGAAATCTTATAATTAAGATGATACGGGCTTCAAATCAACCCAAAACTTCATAATAATCCAAAAAATGTTACATAACCGCATTATAATTTTTTTTTTGAAAAGACGTCCTATACTAACGAGTTTTCACAATTGTTTCGTCGATCAACAAGAAAATTCGAAACCACAAAAAAACAAATGGGCTTATGGGCTTTGTTTAGATTTGGGCTTTTAAAAACTAAAGACTAATAAAAAGGAGAGCGAGAGCCGCGAAGCAGCACCAATAAGCATCTCTTCAACCTTCTCATTGAGCTTCTTCCGCTTCTCGAATCTGCTCCCTCGCCGTCTTCTTCTCCGATCCTTCACCCCACATCATGAACGCTCCGGTTCTCGTCCTCAGTAAGTCACCTTCAGATCTCGTCTCTTTTGAATCTCTATTAGGTTTTTTTTACACTCTCACTCACCGCTTCGTGAAAATGTTTCAGAGGACTCTTTGAAGCGTGAATCTGGAACGAAGGTTCACCATGGGAACATTCAAGCTTCCAAGGTATATAAATGAAGTCCTTTCCTTTATGTTGTTGCTTCATTCTCTGGTTTGAATCAATGGTTTTTTCACTATGGTTCTGGGTTTTTGATGTTTACAGGCTGTGGCTGATATCATTCGCACCACGTTGGGTCCTCGCTCTATGTTGAAGATGCTTCTTGATGCTGGTGGAGGTACTTTGCTTCTTCTTATTACTGTTTTTTTTTTTTAATCTTCTCTGTAGATCTTATAAGAGAGGAAGATTAGGTTTAAAGTTTATGCCTTTTGAAAGGTTGAGTCTTTACAGATTTGTAGTTCTCTTTTGTTGTCTAAGCTGTTCTGTTTCAGTCTCTGAGTTAGCTATGCATAAACCCTTTATTAGGTTAAGGTCTATGCCTCTTGAAAGATTCAATCTTTACAGATTTGTTTTTTTGTTTCTTGGATCCTTTCTCTTCTTCTATGGTTATTGGTGTTTTTAATGTGGTAAACTCTTTGTTTCTGGCTCTTTACAGGGATTGTTGTTACCAATGATGGGAATGCTATTTTGCGAGAACTTGATGTTGCTCACCCTGCTGCTAAGGTTTAACTTCTCCCCTTTCTTCAACGCTCTTGTTTGTCTTCTCATTGTTCCTTTTTTCTGATATTTTTTTTTTATCTCCATGTGTGTTGATTGCAGTCGATGATTGAGCTGAGCCGCACACAGGACGAAGAAGTGGGTGATGGGACGACATCTGTTATTGTTCTTGGTATGTATGATTCTTTTGTTCAAACTGTTGTCTGCCACTAGGTTTGTTTTGAAGAGTGTGTTAGGCAGTGCTGTGATGCTTTATTGTGGATTTGATACTTAAAGTAATGTGCATATGTTCTTAAAGCTGTCACTGATTTTTTTTTTCAAAACAGCCGGTGAAATGCTGCATGTTGCCGAAGCATTCATTGAAAAGAGTTACCATCCCACAGTCATATGCCGAGGTATACTTGCCGTATGATTTGTTACTCTTCCACAGTGTTCTAGTTTCTTACTTTTTTTTTCCATTTGAATAATTTGTTTCTTCACTGCAGCTTATAACAAGGCTCTCGAGGATGCTATCGCTGTTCTTGACAAGATCGCCATGTCAATCGACGTCAATGACCGTAAGCCCACTTCTTCCTTCTTTCTCTTTTGATATTTTTCAGACAAGTTGGAGAACTTTTCTTTCCTGATCTAGTACTAATTACTCATGTTTACTAATACAAAAATGTTTACATTGCAGGCGCAACAGTACTAGGACTAGTCAAGAGCTGCATAGGAACAAAATTCACCAGCCAGTTTGGAGATCTTATTGCTGTGAGTGCTTTAAATAGCGAAGATCTTTCCTTATACGTCACACTGTAAACTTATACCCACAAACACATTTCTACATCTGCAAATTTCTCAAAAATCAAACATTGTTTAGCTTGTATTTAGGATGTGTAATGGATTGTCACAGAGTATTATGCTCAATGTCTTAAAACGGATTTTTTATGTGGCTCTTTTAGGATTTGGCTATTGACGCCACCACTACGGTTGGTGTTGATCTCGGACAAGGATTAAGGGAAGTGGATATCAAAAAATACATCAAGGTTGAGAAGGTTCCTGGCGGCCAGTTGGAAGACTCCAAAGTTCTCAAAGGAGTCATGTTCAACAAAGACGTAGTAGCTCCCGGTAAAATGAAGAGAAAGATCGTCAACCCACGGATAATCCTTCTCGACTGCCCGCTCGAGTACAAGAAAGGTGAAAACCAAACAAACGCCGAGCTGGTCAGAGAAGAGGACTGGGAAGTTCTGCTGAAACTCGAAGAGGAGTACATCGAGAACATCTGCGTGCAGATACTCAAGTTCAAACCCGATCTGGTCATCACAGAGAAGGGACTCAGCGACTTGGCGTGTCACTACTTCAGTAAAGCTGGAGTTAGTGCGATTAGAAGGCTGAGGAAGACGGATAACAACAGAATCGCTAAGGCGTGTGGGGCTGTGATTGTGAACAGGCCTGATGAGCTTCAGGAGTCTGATGTTGGTACTGGCGCTGGTTTGTTTGAGGTCAAGAAGATAGGAGATGATTTCTTCGCCTTCGTTGTTGATTGCAAAGAACCTAAAGCGTGTACCGTGCTCTTGAGAGGACCGAGTAAAGATCTTCTCAACGAAGTGGAAAGAAACCTTCAGGATGCTATGTCTGTTTCAAGAAACATCATCAAGAACCCGAAGCTTGTTCCTGGGGGTGGAGCTACTGAGTTAACCGTTTCCGCCACTTTGAAACAGAAGAGTGCAACAATTGAAGGAATCGAAAAGGTTTGGCTATAGTTTAAATATCTTTTAAAAAAACTCGCAATGTGGTCTCTAAATCAGATTGTTATTTGAAAACAGTGGCCTTATGAAGCAGCTGCTATAGCTTTTGAGGCTATTCCACGTACTCTAGCTCAGAACTGTGGAGTTAACGTGATCAGAACTATGACAGCTTTGCAAGGAAAGGTATCAGTCGTCTACCATTGTTTTTTTCATTAGCTGACATGTTCTGGTACTGAATCTTTCTCTCATTGATTGAATCTTTTGGTGTTTTTTGGTATTAGCACGCAAATGGTGAGAATGCCTGGACTGGAATCGATGGAAACACTGGTGCAATTGCTGACATGAAAGAGAGCAAGGTAAGAACATAAAGCTTTGCTTTGTGGTGAATCTATTGTTTGTTGGGACTTTTTTTTAACACTTTGAATCTTTGTGATTAGATATGGGATGCGTACAATGTGAAGGCTCAAACGTTTAAGACAGCGATTGAAGCGGCGTGTATGCTTCTGAGGATTGATGATATAGTGAGTGGTATCAAGAAGAAGCAAGCTCCAGGAGCTGGACCTTCAAAGCCTACCATTGAGACAGAAGGAGATGCAGACAACGAGCAAATTCTTCCTGACTAGAAAAGTTTTGCTCTTCACCAACATAATCTTGTTCTTTCTTTTGTCTTGTTTTACTATTTTTTTTTTAATCATGCGTCTTGTTTTTGATATTTTAGTCTGAAATGTTTGTGAAACTTGATGACAGTCCCTTTAGTATTTTATGCTTTTGCATTTAACTTGGTAGTGAGTGATGATGAATCTTCGTATCAGCACAAGTTTATGATTCATGTTTTATGACCAACTTGCTGATTCAGGTTAGTTTATTATCAGTGAAACTCCATGAAATTTTTCCTCACAATTTATAAGTTACTCTAGGGCTGGGCAAAAAACCCGGATCCGAAAAACCGAACCGAACCCGATCCGAAAAAGTAGTATCGAACCCGAACCGAAATTGATTAAATATCCGAATGGGTTCAAAATTTTGGTATTTAGAGAACCGAAACCGAACCCGATCCGAACCGAAATATTTCGGGTACCCGATTATATCCGAAATTGATTTATATACCTATATATATTAATTATTTTTAGATTTAATATATATTAAGAACATCAAAATATATAAGATACTTTTAACTTATCCAAAATACTTATAAATATATACAAATAGTCAAAAGTAACATGGCTAAAATAGCTAAAGTATACTCAAAACACCAACAATACTTATTGATTCTCAATCCAAATATTCAAACCAAACCAATTTATATGTTAATTTTAGGTACTCTAACATATGATATTCAAATTTATATGTAATATATTGTTTTGTTTATAGATTTTGAGAAATTTAAAGTATATAATGAATTTTAAAAATTTTAAAATAATTTAAATGGGTTATCCGAACCCGAACCGAACCCGCAAAGATCCGAACCGAACCCGAACCGAAATTTAGAAATACCCGAATGGGGCTGAAATCTTTGAACCCGAAAACCCGAAACCCGAATAGACCCGAACCGAACCCGAATGGGTACCCGAACGCCCACCCCTAAGTTACTCAATGAAACTCCATGAAACATAGAATTTTACTTTTTTTGGGATGCTAGTGGGAATTGGATTTATAATGAGTTTTAGAATTTTCAAGTTTAGTGTTATTGGTTAACAGATTTTTCAGGTTGTCATTAAAATTTAGTGTTTTTGGTTTGATGATTCTATAATTCTGTACAGAATCATTTGTCATTCAAAAAGTTTCGATTTTAATGATTATACAATCTATTAAAGTAAGTGTTATTGGAAGTTAAATTCTTAACATTTTAAATCATAAAACAAGATTTTGAAAATACTATTACTTTTCTTTGAATTCTTAAAATTATTACATTACTTTATTTTCATAGATTTTCACAATATACAAAATTTTCTACGATTCTTTTCAAATTTAATAAATCTCTCAATTTTTAAAATCAACAAACTCTATAGAAATCTAAATCCCACTGACACCCCCAAATTTGTTTTTGGACAACATAGAATTATACTACAGAAAAACATAAAATTGTACGCAAGTTATAAATTGTGAGGAAATTCTCATGGAGTTTCATTGATAAAATACCCAACCTGAATCAACAAGTTGGTCTTATTACACTATATGTTCCCACGAAACAAAAGAAGTAACAAAAGAATTCAAACATCAACAAGAAAAAAAAAACAGGAAAAAAAAAACACACAAAGAGACGTATGGTTTCTTTCATTAAGTTCTCTTCTCCACGTCCTGATGATCATCCTCAGCAAGCATATACCTCTTCCAGAACCAATGTGGCTTCCACACCCTCTCCCTCATTTCATCAATTGGCACTCCTTTAGTCTCCGGTATGAAGAACATCGCAAACAGTCCCATCACAATGATCCAAGCGCTGAAGAAGAAGAATATCCCCGACCTCATCCCGCAAAGCATCGACAAGAAAGCCTGCGCGATCACGAACGTGAAGAACATGTTGCACGAGACCGCAACAGCGAACCCTGCAGTTCGGGTTTCTAGAGGAAACGTCTCGCTAGGGATTAGCCACCCTAAAGGTCCCCATGACCAAGCGAATCCCATTACGTAAACACACACAAAGATCACGACCACTAAGGCTTGTGGCTTCCCTAGTGTTCCCGTGGTGCCCAAGTCTTTCGCTAAGATGATTCCAATGATCAACTGTTACAAGAGTTTGTTAGTCTTAGCGGATTACTTGTGAAGCAAGATACCTACTTCAAGAATTTTTTTTAGTTTTAGAGGATTACTTGTGAAGCAAGATACCTACTCCAAGATTTTTGTTAGGTTTTAGAAGATTTCTTGTGGATCAAGATACCTACCTGGCAAATGAGCATGTGGACGGAAGATTGGAGAAGAAGGAATCTCCTTCCAGTTCTGTCGACGAGGTAAATCCCGACGAACGTACTGAGGACATTGATCACTCCGGTGATAACCGCAGAGAGAAGCGCTGCGTCGCTTCCAAAGCCAACGGTCTGGAACAAGACCGGTGCGTAGAACATAATGGCATTGATTCCTGTAAACTGCTGGAAAAGTTGGAGAAGCATTCCGATGATGAAAGGCGGGCGACTCGCCGGCTTCAACAGCTTCCTGTAAGGGTCCTTGACTTGACTCGCGATCTCGCAGGCACTGACGATAGATTCATACTCCTCATTTATATCGTCAACTCCTCTGATCTTCCTTAGCGCTTCTTTGCCTTCTTCGTTCTTGTTGCGCTCGATGAGGCTCGTAGGAGTCTCGCAGATGATCAATGAACCGAAGAGGAGGATAACTGCGGGTATCGCGGCTCCACCGAGAGCAATACGCCATCCGTTAGGGTGAACCGTGGCAGTGAAGTAATTGACAAGGTTGGCGATAAAGATTCCGATTGTGACCATGAGCTGGAATACAATGTTGAGACCTCCCCTGAGCTGAGCCGGAGCAATCTCCGACAGGAAAAGCGGCACTGCCTGAAAATTTAAGGTGGACACAACAATGTTAGGTCATTTCTAGATATCCTGCAGCGCAAGAAAGCTTTTATATATCTACCTGATTGCCAAAGCCAACACCGAAGCCAAGCAAGATTCTTCCAATGATCAACATGACGATGTTAACGGCTCCTGCGGTTAGCCCGACACCGATCAAGAAGAAGATAGAAGCAAACTGCATAGTGGGCTTCCTTCCAAGTTTGGAGCATACGGCTGAAGCCAAGAAGCTGGCCACGAGGGCGGCTAGGTAAAGAGACGATGTGAATAGCTGCAAGAACTGGTTATCATACTTGCAGTAATTGTTTTCGTGAACGTGCTGCTTCCTCTCCCACACCGAGGGGAAAAACTTCTTCAAGAAATCGTCCATCGCCGTAACTCCACCTTTAAAATCATTAACGTTAGCTTAGAAAAAAAACCAAGAACATGTAACTTATTACACAAGTTAGTGTTTGGAGTTTTGTTTCCTTGAAACGAAAGTAAGATGAAAATTGATACAGAGAAAGAGAGTAGACCGGATATTCCGATGTCGTAACCGAAGATCAAACCGCCGAAAACGGCAATCACAACGCAGACGAAGACATAGACAGTCATCTTGGCTTTGAAAGCCGGAGCATTCCCGCTAGACGATACAACAACAGCCATGTTCGATCAAACACCACCACTCAAACCTAATGTATCTCGAAGTGTTTGTATATGTGTTGTGTGTATGTGTAAGCTAAAGATGAAACATGAAGGGAACTGAAGAAGGAGACACTGCTTGAAATAAACAGATAATGTTGGATAGAAGCTGAAGGAGATCACGTATTTATAAGACATGTCACAGAGTCACAGACCAAACTGAGATCCAAACTTGTCTAAAAATGGGATTGTGTTTCGAAAATAGCAGAGGCGAGATCCACGGTTATTGTATGGTCTGTAAATCATTTTTGTTTTGTTTTGGTCTTTTGGATAATGATCTTGTTTTCTCTTTCCCCACTAATTTCTGAATCACATATTCAGTAAATTTGTTTTGAACGTTTTTTTTTTTTTTTTGTTGCTAACATTTGGAATTGTCTTGAACGTTTCATAATAATTTTATGTAATATGTATACTCAGCTAATTGCATATATTTATTCTATCATTTGGGTACTTCACACATCTCATACAATTCACCTCATATACAACTTAAACTGTTTTTTTTTTTTTTTTTTTTTTTTTTTTTTTTTTTTTTTTT
>NC_027748.1:42132085-42160331 GCF_000695525.1 Brassica oleracea var. oleracea | reverse complement strand
GGTTTACAACTTAAACTGTTTATTTCTTTCTTTGAGAGTTTAGTTTTTCTCTTTGCATAGACAGATAATCATACACATTTTTTCCTTATTATCACTTTGAATTCATGTGGAAGTAACTTAAACAAACATCAAGATAAAAATGAAATGAAAAAATAAACAATATGATTACATGAAGAGTAACTCTTCCCTACTAACCTTAAACATGTTCACCTGAGAAAACATCAACGTTTTATAGGTTAGTGTCAAGCTCACACACTTGCATCTCCACTTCCATTGAAGGAAAGCTAAGTACGAGTTTACAATGCGATAATGTATGTAAGTGTGCCTTAAATATTCCCAACACTGTGATTGTTCCAGGCATATTTGCCTTCGTCTCTATCACAATTTTTCTTTGCAATATATCTTGCAAAATATCACCTAAATCTGCAACAAATTTATCGATCTGAAGTACTAGAGGACATGGCAAAAGCACTGAGCCTTTGGCTGGGAGTGTAGTCGAAGGAAGAGTGAGATTTCCCACTAGAATATCTCTGTAATAAACTAAATTTTCCACCGTCTTGTATTCGAAATCTGCAAGGTTAGGATTCGTCATCAGCATCTGAAGTGTAAGAGTAAAATTTAGCTGGACATCAAGCGTTGGCGATACATATGTGGATACATCTTCGACAGTTGAAGACACGGTTTGTAGTAGAGGATGTTTTGGTTTGAACACGGTTTGCGCAAGAACTAAGGTGATCATGAAGCTGATGAAGAGGATGCAAATGACACCAGAAGCTAAATAGCAAATGCGTAGTTTGGTCATGACTATTATACTGATGTTATATGGAATACTCTTGTTTATCTAAAATGTATTATAGTTCACAGAGCTAGTATGCTATTTTATACTATGAATTTCATACAAAGGATAGATAAAACATAAAAAGAATGAGTTTGGATACATCGATCTGTGATAATTGTATTCAGTGTATGACAGTAATTAAGGTGGAAGTTTTTTTAACATTCAGATTTAGCTTAATATCCCTTCCCTTTGAGACAACCACACCTACTTTGAATCATTGATTTGTAAAGATTTCTTGGATTTATTGCATCCATAACTTATATACGAGATCCAAAATATTCACAGAATGGTATTGTAGTGGTAGCAGATTATTGTTCAATTGGTAAAAAATATTTTAAAGTATGATTGGCTGTTCACGATAATCATGTACCGACATATGTCTTAGCTGTTTTATTACCCTCCTTCATGCAATTAAGTCCCAACTCCCATTGACCGACCATTCTTTTCTTATAAATTCAATCTCGATCGCTGCAAGATTTTAATCACTATATAATTCTACAATTGCATGGCTCGTCTCTACACTTAAATTCTTTAATACTCTTAAAACTTATAAATCTAATTACATTGTCTGTAATTTGTCTCCTTGTGTCTCCCCCTAACGTGTCTACGTGGTCGTCTTCCTCTTTAGTACTAATTCTAAACTCATTTTAATTTTAATTATAATTAAATAATTAATTTATAAATTCACTCTGTTTCTCCTTTTAAAACCTCTCCTTCAGACACACGTCTATAGCACGATTCATAAGTAGAAAGATATGGTTTCAGAGACTGAATCACCACCGTTGATTGGACCTCGTATCTCTTTCTCTGACGGTGGAGATTTCATCTGCACAGAGCTGGAGAAAGAAATCGTCAAAGGGTCAGTGAAAGTCTCCGACTTTGAGTTCTTGTCGGAGAATGCGAGTCCAGAGAGGATGCACACCGCCGACGAACTCTTCTCTGAAGGAAAGTTGCTTCCTTTATGGCAAGAAAAGCACTCAGAGAAGCTTAAAAACGTTAACTTGAAGACCAACGAAGAAGAAGAGAGTCGTAAAGTGGAAGCAGCGATGACGAGTGACGATAGTAGTAAGAACAGAGTGTGTTGGTTTATAGACGAAGACCCATCTCCACGTCCTCCGAAATGCACAGTTCTTTGGAAAGAGCTTTTGCGTTTGAAGAAACAGAGGAGCTCTTCGTCGGTGAAGTCCTCTCTGTCTCCGTCATCGTCCACGTCATCATCTAGCTCGCTTGAGGATAAGAGAGAAGGGAAGAGAGGTAAGAAAGGATTAGAGAGGACGAGATCGTCGACGAGTGTGAGGATAAGGCCGATGATTCACGTCCCTGTTTGCACTCCTCCTTCTAAATCCTCTGTTTCATTGCCTCCTCTGTTTCCGTCGCTTAGGCTTAAGAAGAACAGAGCAGAGAAAAGCAAGCTTTAATCTTTTTATTTGACACAGCTTATTTGGTTGATTAGTTCGGTTTCTCATGTGATATGTAACTCTAATGCATGTGATTAAGCATTTTTAAAGTGTATTTTTTTTTAATTAGAGTAAAATCTGTTCCTCTGTTCTTAATCTCCATTTTCATATGAAGATGTGATTTAGATATGTTGTATGTTGAATTGTGAAATGTGGGAGACAAAAGAGTAAATGACAATAACAAAAAAAAAATGATGAGCCATGAGATAGAAAGAGCAGAGTAATAATCTGTTTGTTAGTTAATGATGATGAAAGAGTGATGGGCACATGCAAGATTCAGATGTTTTCTAAAATTTACTATTCTCAGCACTAATTGATTCTGCTTCACCATTTTGGAACTAGGCTCCACTTTTTACAGACTACAGCTCTCTTTATTCACACTACTCTTGTACTCTTATGACATCTTATTTAGCATATTGATAGATATTTTTGATCCCAAAAAAAAATCTCTAAAAGTCTGATTCCAGGTGAGAATGGATCTAGTTGAGAACCATCAGTGCATCACTGACCTCAATAGAGAAAAACACTTAAACTCTGTTTATCACAAAGACTCATAATACAACAATGATGTATATTTTTTGTATTCATTACACAACATATGCAATCAGTAATCCCTTGTCCCCCAAAGTAAGTAAATAAAAGAATGAAGCATTCAGATATATGTTAAAGTAGGATGATATACACGTGAAGCTTCTAATTTACAAAACTATAACACAAACTCAAATCATTGTCGTCTTCTTCTTAAACGGGCTGAATCAACGTGGCGGTTGAGTCAAAAAGGGATTACCAGAAACCCTGAAGTAATAAAGCATCAGAGAGGATTTGTATTAGCCAATTTATATTTCAGATTTGTATGGTGAAAAACCACTCTTGGAGTTTTGATAGCTTACCTTAGCTCAAGTCCTGGCTTCTGAAGAAGATTGCTAGGAATCTTGCCAGTTAGGTTATTGTTTTGCAAGAACCTAATGGTCCACAAAACATACTAAGTCAGAAACTCATCACTATGGACATGAGAATGTAGTGCATTGTTTACTATGGCCTTTGAATCTTAAAAAGTAAAGCTAAAAGACTAAAGGTGTAATGTTTTTTCCATCCACAAGGCAAGAATCTTGAGCAGAAGAATCAGACCATATGCACATCTAGAGTAATCAAAGGACTGTATATAAGTAATATTAGAACTGAAACTTACAGCTCACGCAATCGCGGCACTCCACCGAAAAATGAAGGAAAAGCTCCATTGAAACGGTTGTTTTCCAAGTGCCTACAAGGAAAAGTGATGAGATTAGCTTATAAATCTCTCTGATCAAATGCCACATATAAGAACTAGCTGCTTACACTGATTCCAGAAACTTGAGTGAGCCTAAGTCAGGTATACTTCCAGTGAGAGAATTGTTCCCCAGCCAACTGTTCAAAACACATGAATATTAATTTCTGTTTTTTAACGTTGAGGCATAGTACTAACTCTTCACTGGTCAAGGTTCCTTACATAGAGGATAATGCTGTTAATTTGGAAACTTGAGGTGCTAGAGAACCTGAAAGTCCCATACTAGTTAAGTTCCTGTGAACAACAATGGATTAAGAAAACTATCAGTAAGTTTCAAACTAATGCATAACAAAAACACAGACGACATTCCAACTCACAAAGCTACTATGCGAATTCGAGGGCCATCAGAGCATGTAACACCAGTCCACGAGTAGTTTTTAGGCATACATGGATCTCCGTTCCAATCAACCGGTACGTTCTTGAAACTTCTTTTAATAGCATTCAGAGCAGTCGCTGCACAAAAAAAAAACACAAAGTCAGCATGTTATCAGCATTTAATAGCTTATCTAACTAACAGTCATTACCATCTCGAACAAGAGTTCTCCCTCCAAGAGATATCAACTCAAACATTTCACCACCATTAACAAGAGGAGCAAGAGTTGAATCACTCGTAGGAGTTAGAGTCAACGTTGTGAGACCTTCAAGCGGCCACCTGCTTGCAAATATAACCAAACCAGCTGGAGAGACAGAGAGGTCTTTATAATATGCTATACCATTCACAGAAACATCAAAGACTCTTGTTCCATCTCCCAACGAATCAGAGTCATGGGCAAAGTATAGCGCGATGTAATAAAAAGAGTTTTTCAAGGGCATTGGGGGCCATGTGAACTCCAGAGGTTGCACCTGGTTAGCTCTTAGATCAGTGTTGAATATCCTCGAAGGCGGGAGGTTCCAGAAACCAGAAACTTCTAGTTTTCGATTGTTTGGTACTGTCGAGTTTAGCGAGTATGGCTCCCAAAACCTATCAAACTCATCATCTGGAAACCTGAAAGCAACACATATTTAAATCCTTATAGATTAACAAAAGAAAGACTGAAAAAACAACAAACTACTACTGAAACATGGAAGAAACAAGATCTTAGATCAAAACAGTCCAATCACAAGAATGAGTCAAGTAAATTGGAAATATAACCACACTGCTTGTATGAACAAACAAAACGGTGAACAATATCAATAACAAGTTCAAGAGTTTGGGGAATTATAGACAATTTAGTAAGAGTTTTAATAAAAATTATCTAAATAATTTTGGAGACCTTGAAATTTAGAAATTTAGTAGTTATAGGCCAATGTTTCACTTGCCTATATCCATGATCGGCTCTGTTCAAAATCATTCCTAGTATTGACAACATTGCATTCATATCAAAACATTCAACCTTTCATACTATACCAAACCACTAATCCTTAAGAGCTGTGTACTATTCTCTAGGAGCTTACCTGATGATTGGTCCACTGTACCCAAAAGCATGCCTAGCAACAAGACTCATCCCAAACTCTTTGAACTTAGTAGAATTATAAACAGTACCATCAAGCCTAACAACCTCCAAGGCCGAGATAAACGGATCCGAACTCGTATACGTATTCGAAGCAATGCATACGCTTATGGACTTCCCCTGCGCTAAGAAAACACCTTCGTAATAAGAAGCTAAACCGTCTGCATAATCAGCAGTGGTATTAACAACTCCCCAAAGCGTCCCGTCGACGATCTGATCGAAAACCGGCGGAGGAGTGTCCTTTCCGTTGACTCCTCCGTAGAAATAAGTCGTCCTGATCATGTACTTCCATCCACGAGAGACGCTGATGACGTAGCAAAACTTGCGACGAGTGGCGGAAGGGTTAAGAGGGAAGGATCTGAGGGTTGATAAGATTTGGTCCAGGACTTGTCCGGAGACGTTCTTGGATGTTCCTGTGGAGATGAGATCCGTGTCGGATTGCCATTTACGGCCGTTGATTACAGAGGAGGCGGAGGCGCCGCAGTCGATCAGAATAGCTAAATTAAAAAAATCAGAAATACATTTTTTTAATTAACCTGGAGGTATCCCGAACCTACGGAATTGAACGAAGGGGATGAGAGAGAGATGGAGGGCGTACCGGAGGGAGGAGAGGGCTGAGAGAGAGAGGAAGAGACGAGGGATAAGACGGCGAGGAGGAGAATGAGGCGGAGGTAGGGCATGGCGGCGGTTGGAAGAAGGAGGGGGGAGGAGGTTGACCTGACCCTCCAGCTCCAGAGATGAGGAATGAGGAAAAAGCAGAGAGGAACAGAACAGAAGAGAACAGGTCAGAGAGGTTGAAGAAGATGACGACGTGATCTCTTTATTTGTATTCCAAGTTAGGTATTTTTTTTGGTTCTTTCATTTTTGGTTTTCTTCTAGAAAGTAAAGTAATTATTTTATTATTTCTGTTATTTCTGTTAGGGAAGAAGGTCTATGTGAGAACTGAGAATTAAACCGGCGGTCAAAACCGGTTCGATTCAGGCCTAGCTTTTCTTTCAATTTTCTGAATATCTTCAAACAAAAACATTATATTTGTGGTTCCATGATATACTTACGTAATGTGTACTGGATGTATCAGTTTAACCTTTTCATTTAGTAGTAGTTGTTTCTTTTATGATGTTTCATGCGGTTTGAAAAGATCAATTTAATTACTCAAACTTTGTTTCCGGTTTATCAGACTATCTAATTTGTTTAGTATTTTTATGTTTAATATAAGTGTATGTCCAGAGAAAAAAAAAGATGTACACATATATTTTATTTACTAACTTAGGTTCTTATCCAAAAGTGTAAGATTCATTAACATTGTTAACTTAACTAAACTATACTATCTCTCAAACTTTGAATACTTATTTGGAGACACTTTGTAATACTTTACGTTACCTCAGTATTTTTTTTTATTTGCTTACTTCAATGCAAATTTGCATTTAAAGCTTTGGATGCAAAGCGTGTTCGTGGCCCCTCAAGATTTCATTTTCATGTGCTCGAAATAATTAAGAAAAAATTACACCTGTTAAATTACACCTGTTAAATATTACAATAATATTTGCACTTTTTGTCGAAAACTCATGCACGTCTACTTTGTGGCCGACCACGACGGTCCAAAATCTCAGTAAAATATTATTTATTTAATGGACTATTGTTAAATTAATATTCCTGTGTTCCCGAAAAATAAATTTTCTAGAGTATTCACGCATATTAAAAAAACTATTAACTTTTTACAATTGAATTTATTATTTATTTTACTATACATTTTTCAATAAATATCAACTAATAGTATTCAACCAATTCAAATATTTTCAATTAATGTTTCTTAAAAATATACAATTTTTCAACA
Source organism: Brassica oleracea var. oleracea (assembly GCF_000695525.1). Classification (NCBI taxonomy): domain Eukaryota; kingdom Viridiplantae; phylum Streptophyta; class Magnoliopsida; order Brassicales; family Brassicaceae; genus Brassica; species Brassica oleracea. Next base: position 42,153,388 of record NC_027748.1, on the reverse strand, counting down.
TTAACTATTAAAAGTATCTTAAAATTTTAGAAAATCTATCATTTTGGAACAAAAAATAAATCTAGAAAATTTTATTTTCAGGAAGCGAGGAGCAAATGATAAGGATGTTGATTCACGCGAGAGGAGGAGCTCGGGATAAAGATGGTGGACAATAACTTAACCAAGGAGGGGGCCCTAGAGGAGAATGCATTTGAGACTTGTCCTCACATGAAAACCCTTTGTCACAATAGCATAAAAGTTGGTGTTTCTATGAGCAACTTCTTTCCAAACTTCAACTTCTTGACTATAATTAACCTAAGTTATACTAAATTACTAATCTAGAGAATGAAGGTACTATAGTTAAACCGGGATTTGTGGTCCGGTGGTGATTAACTTGAAACAAAAACCCAATACGGTGACAGAGTTCGAGTCCCAGCTAGAACTTTGTCACCGTCGATTAACTTGAAATCACATAAAAGTTGGTGTATCTATGAGTAAATTAACATTTCGGCATCGCCAGAGACAGATGACCGACACGTGGCAACACGTGACTAGTCTGGACTTGAGACCACGACATCCCTCTATAATTAAAAAAAAAGGGTACTATAGTTCTAGTAAACGTTATCAAGAACTCTGCTCCATCTCTTAAAAGTTATAGAAATGGCTGGAAATAACAAAACCTATGAGGCCGCTCCAGATATTGCAGCTTGTTTGGAAGCAAAGCGACATCTGAAAAGGTTGAACTTGTCCAAGAATGATCTAAAAGGTGAGGGATGTGTTGTTATTGTACTTTGTACATAATAATTAGTATGGAAGGCTTGGATTCGAGATATATTGATACGAGCTACAATGACCTGAGAAGAGAAGGAGCATTGAGTTTAGCTCATGTTGTTGTCAAGAGAAAAGGTTTCGAGATGTTAAACATTGATGGGAATGTGATTTCAGTTAAAAGGCATTGAAGAAGTTAGGGAGATATTCAAGAATCGTCCCAAGTTACTTTGGACTTTTGATGAGAATGACCCTGATGGAGTAAATGGGGGATGATAATGAGGATGATAACGGTTTAAACAATTTGAACAAACCGCATTTTCAATAATCATTTCGCCTATGCAACGTTTTAGAACATTAGTATTAAAGAGATTTTGGATCAAGAAAATAAATTGGTCTCTTAATTCTTCTGAAAAAATATTACATATGTTTTTTTCTTTTTGATGAAGGGTTTTCAACGCCGAATCTAGAATCGTTCTATATAAGAAAATAACTAAACTTAACCCGAGACCATCTAAAATAAATGCATTACATGTTAGAATGGCATGAGTTCAAGTTGCATTGGCAAGAAGAAAATACTTCTCTAAAAGACTTCTAAAACACACAAACATACAGGTAGAAGAAGAAGAGACCAAACTCAACTCAGATCTCACCTCAGTTTCTTCTACTTCCATTGGAACTTTGAGCTCTAGAGTCAGATGAAGAACACGTAAAAGAGTACCTCGACCTTTTCTTCTTATGAGAACTCCACTTGAATATTGGCTTTTCATCATTCTCTTCTTCACCATCTTCTTCTTCTTCTTCCTCAGACTTCTCTACTCTCTGTTTCCCACTCATCTCCTGAGCTCTTTCCTCTTCTTCCTCTTCCTCGCTCGTCTCATCACTCACCACTTGGATAGGCTCTACCGCTTTTTTACTCGCCGATGTCTTTGTCTTGCTTGCCCTCTGTTTAAGAGAGTATGCTGACACGTCTTCACCGCTCTCCACAGCTTTCATCCACTGCACCTCGCTCAATGAGTCGCTATAAACAATTTCTTTACGCTTACGCTTGCCTGTGACACTCCCAAAATGGTATTTCGCGTTGTTAGACTTGTCATCTTGGCTGTGTGTGGTGTATGCCCACTCTGGCACTTCCTGCTCTTGCATCAGACGGGTTCTGTAACTCTCCTTCCTTCTCCTCTCCTCGTCCATTCTCTCAAACATCCAAAACTCATCCTCACTACGAGCCGCGAGCCGGTTTATTTCCCTCTCACTGGGGACATCGTTCCCTAGAGAGCTTGTTCCTTTGCGCATGAGCTCTTCAAGCATATCTCTCCTGTCTTGTGCTGTTATTAATAAATCACAAAACACACATTACGAACCAACCATTTCGAAACATACATTATTAAATATTTGTTTTACAGAGACTTTTTACCTGTGGAAGTTGTGTTGAAAAGACCAGCTTGTATGACTTTAGCATCAATCCCCATCTTCTGCTTTGCACGCTCCAATATCACTTCTTCAACGGAGCCAACGCTAACCAAAACAAACACTCTAACTTCCTTCTTCTGCCCTATCCTATGGGCTCGATCCTCAGCCTGTTGGTCCATCTGTGGGTTCCAATCACTGTCAAAGATAATAACAGTGTCTGCAGTCTGCAAGTTCAGACCGAGACCTCCCGCGCGCGTGCTCAGAAGAAACATGAAGTAGGGAGAGTCCGGCTCGTTGAACTGCTTCAGCAAAAGCCCTCTTTGATCCGTCTTTGTGGTACCGTCGAGTCTTAGGTACTTGAAATCGTTAAGCGTCAGATAAATCTCGAGAATGTCAATGAGACGAGTCATCTGAGAGAAGAGCAGGATTCTATGCCCGGCCTTGCGTAGCTTTGGAAGGAGACGGTCGAGGAGCTCGAATTTCCCTGAAGCTCTCACAATCTCAGGTTTCTTCCACATGTTGTACTCTCCTCCAACGAATAGGTACGGATGGTTACAACACTTTCTCAGTTGCATCGTTAGATTCTGCAGACTCTTTGACTTCCCAGATCCTGCATCGGATCACAGCTTTACTTAGAGATGAGTGTATAGAGAGAGATTATAAGTGAATTAAGCTACAAACCTGTTTGAAGGCCAACTCTGCCCATGTCTGTAACTTGTTTGTAATAAACTTTCTGCCACGCTGACATATCACACTTCAGTATCACCTGTGTCTTCCCAGGAAGGAACTTCTCTACTTCGTCCTTTTTCCTTCTCAGTATAAACGGTCTTATAACCTGAAAGCGACAGTGAATCACATTGAACAATTTTGTACGAAAATTTTAAGGAAAAAAATAGAGTGTAGAAGAACCAACATGATGCAGACGGTGGATAACCAACAGCTCCTCTTCATCCGTAAGACTAACATTAGCACGATCAGCAAACGGAGCATTAAACCATTCCTCGAAGTTCTGAACCGAGTTAAAGATGTGAGGAAGGAGAAAATTAAGCAGTGACCATAGCTCTTGAAGGCTGTTCTGTATGGGTGTCCCGGTTAAGAGAAGTCTCCGTTTTATCCGATACCTGCAAAATCCAATATAAACATTAACAGTCAAGCTAACATCAGAGAAACTAAATATAGTGATGTTACCCTGTTAGTAGAGTCTTAGCGAGAGCAGATTCATGGTTCTTCAGACGATGTCCTTCATCAACAATCATGTAGTGCCAATCAATTTTCTTCAAAAATGCTTTGTCTCTCATGATGAGATCATAGTGGGTTATCAACACGTTGAACTTCCCTTCTCCTGCAATTTTCTCCCTGATTGCTTTTCTTTCCTCCAAACGTCCATCATAAAGATAAGCTGCAATGCTGTCAAAAAAAAAAAGAAAACACAATGGATTATATTTCAGACTCATCCCAATGGGAGTAAAACTGTTTTGTCACATACCTTGGTACCCATAAAGCAAACTCGTTTACCCAGTTTGGTAGCACAGCCTTTGGAGCCACTATCAGATAAGGACCAGGCACACCTTTATTCTCCAGAAGATAAGCAATCAACGAGATTGTTTGGATGGTTTTCCCCAAACCCATCTCATCAGCTAAAATCCCATTAAGGTTGTTGTTGAATAGAGAGACCATCCATTGGAGCCCTTCTATTTGGTAAGATCTTAGTTCCCCACCTTTAAGAAGCGAAGGCTGCTCCGTTACCTGTTAAATGCACATATCTTCTACTTAAATCAACCTGTTAATATATTTAAACAAACTGTTAATAAATGTATTATATAGACCAACATTACCTTCTCTTGAATTGAATGGATAGCAGAGTTATACTGCCTCTGGCCTTCAAGTAAATCATTGGAGTCATCATTATTATCAGATTCAGTGACGTCAATATCCTGATCAGGAAGCAAATCCTGTAACGGTTCGCCTTTTGGAGCGTCAAGCTCAGATAAATCAGATTCTGAGTCTTTCAGTGGATCAATGCCATCTGGTAGTTTAGCATCTTTCTGACGCTGAACAGCAGCTCCCAGATTAGCAAGGAGTTTGTTAGTCTCTTCTAGAAGAGTGGTGAGCCTTTCGTTTTTACTCTCCTTTACTAGTTTCATGTATGCTTCTTGATCATCGGATTTAAGGGCCATTAGCCTCAACTTTTCAGCACGGGTTGCACGCTGTCTTTGTCTCCCATGCCATGCCTGTTATACACAATGTAGAAACAAAAAATAAGATATCTGAACTACCTTCAAGATAAATGCATATGTAGATGATATCATACCTGCACACCATCGTTTCTTTGCCTGCGGCGTTTCTGAGTCGCTTGGATTTGCAACTGGAACTCACGAACTGCATTGAGTACTTCTGCAAAGAATTTCCTCTTGGCGGTTTCAATCAGATTCTTCTCCTCCTCTTCTAAACGTGACACCCTCTTAAAAAAAAAAGAAGTCAAATGCATCAGCGATACAAAGCAAGAAGTTTGAAAACTATAAACAATCTATCATGTCATATGCACTAGAAAGTTTCAATTCTTTATCCATGTAAGATATAAGAGCCATTGTTAAAAAGGGCCTTATATCAGTTTGGCTACTCAATTACTAATTGTAAGAAAGTAAATGACCTCGGCATCACGTTTCTTTCTGAATTGATCATCAGCTTCCGTAGCAAAAGGATCTCCAACACCATACCAAGGACGAGGCAACCGCATCATACCCCAGTCAAACAGTTGGCTACTGACATCAGCACAGTTCATACGTAGCCAGAACTCCGAGCTCACCTCTGTTCGAACCTTGCTTTGCAACTCTCGTAGCTGCGACTCACCAATGTAAAACGTCAATACCAAACACATCACAAACTCAAACAATCGTAACATAATAGCAACTATCACTGAGAACATCTGACGATACCTTTAGCCCATAAAGCTCGAGTAAGCACTTCCCTTGCAAGTCTTCACCTCTGGTGGAAGGTAATTCTGATATAAAACACAAGACAACAACATCAGCAAGTGCATTCCTCTTGAACAAAGAATAGTTCAAAATTGTTCTGAGGTAAGAAAGATTACAACTTGTGAATGGTTTTGAAGTAAATTAGGAGAATGGGATTATGGAATTTAACCTTCAAGCTCAGATAATCGGCGTTGGATAAGAGTCTTGTTCCGATTATCCTGCAATTCTGTCAATCGAGAGCCTGATTCAATGTTCGTTCTCTGCTTCAAAAGTGCATCCTCAAACTCTCCCATCAAATCACCTCCATAAGGAGTAAAATCATTGCCCTGCACAACATATACCATTAAAGCTACAACCTTTACAACTCAATGAACAAACAAAGCCACTGAAAACATGCAGTATCCTAGAAACTCAAGAAGATAGAAAGCACAGAGCCAACAAACTCCAAAAACTAATGCTCCATAAACAACTCACAGGACCACGAAAGAGATAGAATTGAATAGCTTACAGAGGGAGAAAGACCATTAAAGCAGCAACTTTTACAACTTAATGAACAAACAAAGCCACTGAAAACATCATAGAAACTCGAAAAGAGAGAAAGCACAGTACCAACAAACTACAAACCTAATGCTCCATAAACAACTCACAGGACCACAAAGGAGAGAGACTTGAATGGCTTACAAGGGGAGAAAGAACATAAAAGCTAAAACCTTTAGAACTAAATGCACAAAGAAGCCACTGAAAAGATGCAGTATCCTAAAAGAGCCAACAAACTCCAAACCTAATGCTCCAGAAACAAATCACAGGACCACAAAAGAGGTAAGATTGAATAGCTTACAAGCTGAGAAAGACCATTAAAGCTACAACCTTTAGAACTCAATTAACAAACAAAGCCACTGAAAACATGCAATTATCCTATAAAGTCAAGAAGAGAGAAAGTAAAGAGCCAACAAACCCCAAACCTAATGCTCCATAAACAACTCACATGACCATAAAGGAGAGAGACTTGAAGAGCTTAAAAGCGGAGAAAGACCATTAAATCTACAACCTTAGTGAACAAACAAAGCCACTGAAAACATGCAATTTAATAGAAACTCGAGATGAAAGAAACCTAATGCTTCATAATTAAAACTCACAGGACCACAAAAGAGAGAGAGACTTGAATGGCTTACAGGAACAGAAAGACCATTAAAGCTACAAGCTTTAGAACTCAATGCACAAACAGAGCCACTGAAAACATGCAATTATCCTAGAAACTCAAGCAGAGAGAAAGCACAGAACCAACAAACTCCAAACCTAATTCTCCAGAAGCAATTGAATAAGCTTATAGGCAGAGAAACACCGTAAAGCAAGAACCTTTACCATCTAATGAACAAACAAAGCCAACTAAAAACATGCAATTTGTAAAGAAACTCAAAAAGCATAGAAGAGCCAACAAACTCCAAAACCTAATGCTTCATTAACAATTGAATAAGCTTAGAGGCAGAGAAACAACATAAAGCAAGAACCTTTACAACCTAACGTACTTGCACAGGGCCAACAAACTCCAAACCTAATCGACAAACAATCGAACGGCTCTTACCGGCGGCGGAGACACGACGGAGGGAGGGAGAGAAGAGGAGGAGGAGCCATGGTAGATAGAAGAGACGGCGGCGAAGAGGTGAGGAGGCAAAGGAAGGTCGCGAGAGATGTAATTGAGAGCACAGATCAGAGACTTGGTCGTCTCAACTGGCTCTTCCCGAGATTCGACGACGACGACGCTGCTCTCTCCTCGCTGCTGAGCCACCATGGCGGGAACTCTCGTGTGTGTATCCGCCTTCGATTTGATTTCTTTTTTTTTTTTTTGTATTATCTTTTTTTTTTTCTCTTCTCAATCGCTCCTTTGCCCACACCCACACGAGAGAAAGAGAGACCGAGACAAAGATGAGACCGGAGAGATAGATTTGGAATCTGGCTTCACGACTTCTTATATTTACATTACTACCCCCCGCCCCACTTATTCTTAATGGGCCGTAGTTAAGGCCCATTTATTAGTTATATCTATTGGGCTTTTATAATTATTCAGTTTTGCAACTAGAGATATTTTTCTTCACTAAATGTATTATTGACGCTTGATGCATCTTATAGAATTATGTATGTGTTAGGACGACGACACTTTCGTGATAATAACTTTAAATTGGATGATTCAAAAAAAAAATCCTTGTTCTAGTAATAGGAAACAGATCCAACATAAATGAATTTAGCCTCTCAAGGTGATCATGAAGTTGTATAGAGTGAAAAAAACAATGTTTTAAAAGTAGTTTCTTGGTTAGAGACTTTTTTCATATGTTGATTCTCTAACTTTGACCACGAACCAGTTGTAGTATCAACAAGATCTTCTTATATTAGAGGACTTAATTGAGCTTACAAAAGTATGTATGGTGGACAAGTTAGGTTAAAACTTAAGAGATTCCCTTCCAATCAAAAATTCTGGAGAGAGAGGGATAACATCTAACTTTACAATGAGTATACATACAAACTGAGTATTTGAGTAGTTATTAATTGTTGATCAAAACTAGCATGCTTTGTGAATGATGCGTTCATGAAATCAAAAGAGGCATTGAGAAAATACAGTGTAACATATAGCAATGTAATACAGAATTAATAATACACATAAGTCAAATCATGATAAAGTTTAGATGTATTTTCCATGCACAATTCATGGTGGAAGCCATGAATTTTATTAGTAAAATTTGGGATTTTTAACCGGCTGAGCAATGCCACAAGACTCATACAAACCAATAAGTATAAATTGATAGTTGCCAAGATATCAAATTCAATGTTTCAATTCTTCTATGGAATTGTATATTTCTTGGCTAGAGAGAAGATCTACATTGAAAGGGTGTTAAAGTCAAGTCTATGAGAACATAAAGTCTTGTGAGTGTGTTTGTTTTTGTAATGGACTAGATCAATCTATAAGTGAAAAAATGTACATGGTTTTTTTATATTGTCAATGTTGGAGAAGAGGTAAATTAAAATTCTTATATATTTTGTTATTATATTGTCTTTGTATTTTTCTTTCTTTGTTTATATAACCTATTTTAAATTTGTTTTCTCTTTTTTTTTTCAGCTACATAATGCTCTCGAACTGCAGAGCTCCCTTATGTTATCAAGAATCATTCTCCTTGAAGAAAGCCTCAACAAACTATCCTTTGATACCTTGATTCAGTTAGAGGACCTGAAAACATTCTTCACAGAAAGGGTTAAGAAGCTGCACAAAGACCTGTGTTCTAGATCCAAAGGGAGCAAGGATGAAAATTAGTCTATGAGAATCTGATCCCGAAGTCTTAGTGTAAAGTACTAAAGTATGTGTCTTAATAATTACCTAAAAGTATTTTTAAGTCCTAGAGATCGTATCTAATGAGTCGGATAGTTAATGTATCTGGAACGTATGACTTTTTTTTAAGAATTAACCAAATTTGCGTCTACTGTTTCTGTCTAGTTTGTGATCACGAATGTTGGATTTTATTTTTTTTAGAAAGAATGACTCTTCTTCTTTATTTTTTTTTTTAAATCCAATGTAAATATATGGTTCCATTAAACTGAAACTGGCCCAACTTGGGATCAATGATATTTTATCTATTTCTGTCATATTTTGAACCGACTCAATTCAGGACCGGTGATATTTATTATTTTATAGTTTTTATCAATTTATTAATTATTCATTTATAGAGTTTCTGCTGTATATATGTATGGTTTGAAACAACTATTGGGTCCATAACATATTTACATGCACGCATCAATTCTGGTTAATCTGGTTTTGAGCTTTTTAAAAATAATATAATTTTGCCGGGTCGATACTCATTTATATATCAGTCCATCAGTAATGCATTACCCTTCCTTACTGGGCCTTACCGTTGGGGCCTTAAGCCTACATTAAATATTGGACTGCATAAAGTTCCCACGTGACAAAGAGCCAGATGGGGTGTCGGTCGTTTGAATAATCTTGTCTATCTCAACCAAACTCACCGACAGAAAAATAGATCCTATTACTATCACACATGCAATATGCTTTAGTTTAACTTGTTTTGTCAAGTGATTTACTATAATTTGAATACCTGACGTATCCCATGTCAGTTTATTTTAAGTTAGGAGAAGATATATTTGTTTTAATTGAAACTAGTTTTTAACCCGCGCGTCCGCGCAGGTGTTCGTTCTTCGTAATCATATTGTTTTTAAGTTTTGAAAATGAGATAAATTTAGTTGTTTATACTTATTATTTTTTTTGTCACTGTTTATGTTATAGATTTATATGTTATTCAAGTTTGACATTAGTGTGTCTTTGTTTAATGTGATTAATTTTCGTATATAAACTATGAGATTGTGTTATCTTTTATTGTGTTTTTATATTTTGTAAAGTCAACAGTAATATATTTTTTATTTTTCCGATAGTTAGAAATATCTAACAAAACACAACAAATATATGGTTTCCGTTTTGATACTTTAGTTTATTATTCTGACCACTGTTTTTTATTGTATATGTGATATATATTTTTCATATTGTCTACGGCATCAGTTAGATGGTAATATTTTATAAAATCTAACTATGTATTTATATATAGTGTGAACATAATTTGTTACTTAAAATATAGTATTAATTGATGACAGTAAATATAACTTGTGTAAGAAAATTTAAAAAATAAAAAGATTTTTTAAATATCTGATTATATTAACATTGGGATATATGATTTGATTTTGCAATGCATTATCTTATATATACATTAACATTATGGCCCAAAATAAAAGATGTTAATGAAGCCCTGTTTGTAACTGCTTATTCCGGGAAAACATTAGTTAAGCGTGTATCAAAAAACATCAGAAAAAAAAATTCCTCTCGTCTCTCTCTCTCTCTCTCTCTGTTGATCGGCTTCTTAATCAGACGATGATATGTTAGTGGCATGGTTTCTGCTCAGTTTATATGGTAGATTTAAAATTATTATTGTTCTAAGTTATAAGTAAGTTAAAATCTTTTGTGGTTTACAGGCATCTGGTATTAGATTGCAGTCATCATAAGTGATATAAAGAGACGCTCAGACTGAGTACTGAGACAAACATAGAGAGATGATTTTTAACTACAATGACATCACAGATCATAGGAAAGGAAGACCAATGAGTTAGTCAACAACATTTACGAACAACATACTTTCAATACGGTTAGTAATTACTTATCTATAATAACTAAATCATAAGTTTAAAGCAATGTAAAAATATTTTTAATAATAAAAAACAATGGCTTAAGTATATATGATGGGTTAATACCACGGTTAATACAACTCTTTTCTTCGAAATAGTTTATAACATTGCATCAGTCATCGTCCCAAACCTGATATCATGTCATTTTATATGTGGCGTATGTTTGAGTTGGACTATCGGAGGACGAAATTCAAGTTATCCAGATACAATGGAAGACAACAACCTCGACGCAGACTGAGAATACGGTTAGTGATTACGATTATCTATCATAGCTAATTTATAGGATGAAAGGAATGTATGAGCATGTAAAATAAGTAGTGATTAGGATTGAACCCTGCCTTAACTATTGATGTTTGGTTTTAGCTTGTCTGAGTTATGACTTAGTTGATGTTTGGTTTTTACTTGTCGGACTGATTGCTTCTATAAGTTTATCTTAAAGATAGAATTGTATTTCAGAAAATTAAAAAATATAATAGATTGAAATGAACAAAGAGAATTCACAAGCAGGTCAAAAACTGAAGTTTTTCAATCTTATTGAAATGAACGTTTGATTAAACAAATAATAAAATGCAGTTTGCATCTATTAAAACAATCTTTCTGAACCAACAACCACTCTTCCACCAACACAAACCTGGAAAGAGCAAAAGTGGACATAACACCAGTTAAAATTAATTTTAATTATTTTTCTTTAATATATATATAAGAACACACGCATAGGAATCTGAACTTTATAAAGAACACATACAAACATAAAACGTATAACTACATCTAATCGATTAGGATCACATACCTTATCACCCCAACAGCTAAAGATTGTTGAAAACTTCTTTAAAAACTACATTCATAGTTTTTTTCTGTGTTTTTCCATCTTTGTCCACAATCAAAAATTTTAATCCTTTTTTTGAAGTGACTCTAGAAACAGCCACATATAGCTACTTGAGATAGTGATTGCCCTTGGCTTTTGTTGATTGTTATTGCAAAAGCCACATCAAGAGGCAGTTGTCTTCTCCGCATTTTAAACGGCAATCTGGTTATCAGCAATCTAGGAATATCAACTATTTTCCCAACCCTTTCTCCTGATATAATCCTAGCTCGAACCATAAAATTCATTAAATGTGTGATCTGCAATCTGGTCCCATTCATTAAGCCATCTGTAGGAGCTATGTTTCTTAGAACCATAAGAGGACAACCAACCTTCAGTCTAAGACTATGGTTTGGTAAACCAGAAACCTTAATAGTGTTCAGAAAATCAGAACTAAGAGCTTCATTGTTTACTGAGGTTGTATCTGAAGGATCAATACTATCAGCACTGTTATAAATTTTTTCCTCACCTGAAATAGAAAACATATTTTAGGAGAATTAGACTTACAAATATAGTGGACGCAGAAACAAAAGGTGAAGAATAGAAATTTACCATTTAGCTTATCCAACATATAATCATTACGATTGATATGATGATTACGTAAAAATAGGAAAAAAAAGTTGACGTAAAAAGGAGTGGATATATATAGTTGTGATTAGAAAGATTGACATGTTTAGTATTTGGTTTTCTTTGATACGTTTTTGACGTTAAAAGGAGTGGATATATATAGTTGTGATTTGAAAGATTTGGTTAAATTGGCAAAAGTATAAAAAGATTTACTTTGTTGTGAGCTTCACGCAAAATCTGTTGATTATATTACCTTATTTATGAAATCATATTTAAAAGAGAATATCCTTTCTAACGATAAGGAATAGCTTGTTTTGCAAGATTTTAAATCAGAAAATATAGATTGTATTAGTTAATTGAAACTGTGCATTAATCAAAAGTCAGCGTAGGAATAGAAAAAAATAATAATGTTGTTTTGTTTTGGAAAAGCGATATTTTGTTATGATATTGGGCATTCAGAAATCGTTTTTTGGAAAAGTTTGTTTTGATTATGGAAGGAAAAAATCTTCCGATTTGTTTTTGAATTGGGATAAAATATTCTCTGAACAATCGTTCAAAATTGTAGGGGAGATATAACTAAATTGGGTTGTTAAGAAAAGTAACAAAATCGTATTGGACATTGGATTAGACCATGAATCGTGAATTGCATTTAACAACTGATAAAATGAGAGAAAAAAAAATCCATTGGCATTGGTATGTAATATTTGTAGAAAACTAAAAGGTATTTTCTTTTTGTATTTCTGTTTTAATATATTAGATAAAAATAGTAAAATATCATAAGCAGAAATTATTCATAGTCTAAAGAAGAGTTGAGACTAAAACAAACTCAAAACATGTGATAGATATCTCAACAGAGGAAGAAACAAAAGGACATGATGAGAACTAGCAAATAATTAACGAGGCCAATACTAAAGGTGAAGCCACTAGAATCATCATCATCATCATCATGATCATCTTTTGTATCTGTATCTGTAGAATAGCTTCCTCCTGGTGTGTTGGTAGTAAGAACCACAACGATCCAATCATTTTCTTTACCAATACCCATTCCTGTAAACTTGGAATCGTTCAAACTCCTAGAGTATTGCGACTTGGTGAAGTTTGTGAGGACAAGGCTCGACTCTAAACGAGGAACACATGCGGGCATAATCGAACCGTCTCTTGTGTCGGACACGTTTAAGTGGCATTTAGTTAGAATCTTAGGGTAATCTGCGAACTGTGGTTCGGTTCCAGGTACTGTGGCTGAGCCAGTGTTGTTGGTACATGGTCTGTTCTTGAACTGCTCGGCGAGTTCGTCGGCTAGACACTCTGCGTTTTCGTTCTTGTTTAAGATTGTGAGATTCTGTGATGTTCTGTAGCTGTTGATGCCTGTGAAAAGAACGTCCTCTTCATCTGCAAGTCAAAATCTCTATTTAATATCTATATAATTTTTAGGAGCATATAATTAATCTTTGATGAAAGTAATTTATAGATTAGTATACTTCAAAAATTATTAGTTGTTTAGAACTAGTGAAGAACTTCTAAATGAAGTGAAAGAATAGACCTACGAGATTTCAGACCAGATCTAAAATAAACACAGCGAATCTATGAAGAGAGGGAATCTTCAAGAACATATATTTTTTTTTGTTGAACGGCTAAAGTATGATTGCTTTTGTTTCTATGTTTTCTTCTAAATTTTGTTTTGCTGTGGAACCAAATATAGAAGTTTTATTTTTGTTAATCTCATTTAAAACTTCAATGTTCATTTCTCGAAAAGAAGAAAGTGTTTACTTGAAAAAGAAGATCATGGACGACAGAGAGAGTTACCAGTGTCGCCAAGCACAGGGTGGTTGAGGAAGAGAAGGATGATGGAGAGAAGGAGAAGAAATGGAAGCTTGTTGTTAATCGCCATTGAATATGATTCTAGAGAACTCTTTGGTGAGACTTTGTTTTATTTTTTCTTGGCGATGAATGGCTTTTATTTGTTGATATAATATAAAAGAGTGAGAAGATGGTTGAATATGATTCTAGAGAACTCTTAGATTTTACTCTTGATAGTTATTTTTTTATTGCTTTTCTTGTATGCTCGATTTTAACGTTGCACCGACCATTCTAGACCCTTTTAACTAACTTACTGGCTGCGGCTCCTATACGCAGTTTTTTATTGACTAATAAGTTCTTGAAAACTCAATGATTTAATTGATTTACTTACAAAATATCAACCGTAATTGCCAAGATGTGATCAAACCACCCCAAGAAGATCATAATCTAGCACGTTCGTAAGCTATCACAGTCCTAAAATCAAAACAATGAGATCCATAAATCACACACCAGATAGCAATATACATTACTTTTTAATAATTGTAAAGTAGGTCAAGTTTATAGCTTAATAAAATATCTTATATATGATTTTACCAATTTCAAATGTAGTAGTACAACATTTTATCAGATAAATCAAAATGACAATACATTTTGGTTAGTATATTATATCGCACTATATAAAAAGAGATAAATACGTAACTATATTTATTTGTGAAATTAATATTTTTTTTAAACCGGTTCCACAAGTGAAGGTAATTAATACCTGATTACGTGACTACGTGTGTTAATAACTTAAATTGGTGGAGTTCTTACTCTGCAATTTGTGAGAAACATGTTTTCTTTCTTTTTTTTGTCAAGGGAGTAACATGTTTTCAGTTAATACTTTCACATATTGATGCTCAGACTTATTTGACATTTAATTTAAATAAATTAGGATTTTTCAAGTTAAAACCTCTCAACTATGTTTGTTTTGGGTAAAAACACTCAAACTAAGTATTTAACGTAAAAGCTTTCAAACTAACTTTATTTAATGAAGTAAACCCTAACAAGTCACAATTACCAATACTAACGGTAAATCTTTAGTTTAGAGGTTTCTACATTAAGTAAACATAGTTGAGGAGTTTTACCATTAAAAATAAAAAAATCAAAATTTTATAATATTATATAAAAATTAGTAACTTAAATTTTCAAAATTAACATTTTTAATTTTTTTTTGTAAATATTTGAGTTTGATGTGTTTTTAACATCAACATTATATATGTATAAATTAAAAATGTAAAAATCGAGAAAATATAACAAAAATTATATAAAGAATTTAGACGCAGTAAGATTTTCTTCCCTAACTTCCGGATCAGACATATTCCAAGAGCACAAAATACTATGGCGGGCATGCTTGCAAGTGGTGCGAGGAGTTCTCCTTCAGCTATGTTATATGTCGATTCAATACTTTCGGTTTGGCTTTCTGAATCGCGCGGTCCAGTTACTTAGTTCTCGCTTATGTTGTAAAAAAAAGTTACTAATTTTTAAATAATATTATAAAATTTTGATTTTTTTTGTTTTTAAAATTTTTAATGGTAAAATCCCTCAAGTATATTTACTTAATGTAGAAATCCCTATGTTAAAGATTTACCGGTAATGGTAATTATGACTTGATAGGGTTTAATTCATTAAATAACGTTAGTTTGGGAGTTTTTCTTTAAATACTTAGTTTGGGGGGTTTTTACCCAAAATAACTTAGTTGATGGGTTTTAACGTTAAAAATCCAATAAATTACAGTTAGTTGACAGAAAACATACAGCTGCTACATACAAATGTCGACTGCATTGTGATTTTTTCCATTTATATCAAAGAATATGCATAGAATTCTATGTATGGTCAAAAAGCAGAGATTAAGTATACTACATTAATATTAAGATTAAGTATGTTGACAAAAAAAAAAAAAAAAAGTATACTACATTAATAAAATGAAAAGAGAGAGTGATGGGCATGTGGGTGTGAGTTGTGACAGTCTTTTTCCTCTTTAGATTTGACTTTTGTCTTTTCAAACATTGTTGACAACATAACTGAAACTCTGTAACTTTGAGGTCCCAAAGAGATTGATTGGTTCTGGACCTGACAATCTGACATGAAATATTTTCTAATCTCACATGAGACTCGTCCTGATCCAGATGAATTCATCTATTGATAACTGTAGACAAGTTACATGGGGTTTAGTTTCCACTTGATTTCAAATAATTAAAAAACTGGTATGGTAACAGAGAGTGAATAAATTTCTGTATAGAGTTGCATAAATTGCACCAAATCCATTTGGATTGATGGTTCCTCCTTCATTCTTATTATTTGCTGATTTTACAAACATCAAATCTATGAATATGAATAATCAGTTATATAGTTAATGACACAAAATCCATTTCTTGAATCTTGATTTGAGGCTAAGTAAAGAGATATGCTGCATCTCTGAAGGTTCTTCTTGGATTAGTTGAAGCTGCATGATGAAGGGTGATGGGTTCCTGGTTATTGTTGAGAGTTGTGGAGTTGTTATTGTCATAAACATAATGAGGAAACTGTTGCTTGGGGACGAGGGAACCGAAACTCCCTTGCTTCTTCCGATGAGGATGATTATTTTGTTTCTTTCTTGGCTGAGAACATCTCGGGATGAACACTCCTGTCCCTTTTCTCTCTCTAATTAGGTTGTAATTCTGCACATGGTACATCATATATGGTGTTGCTAATGTTTGGTAGTTTTCGCTGAACAAACTCTGTATTTGATTTCAAATATATATATATAAACACCCACATATATTCACTAGAGAGAGAGAGAGAGGGATTAAATTGGACAAACCTGAAAAGAAACAGAAGAGGAAAGTGAGATAGGGTTATTTTCATCTTCATCTGTGATTAAGAGATTGATCTGTTTGCGTATGCGTGCAAAGAATACATCATCATCAAGCTCAAGGTCCATAGCCATATTTCTATCTTTCAAGTAGACTAGCAATTAGCCCTTTTGCTGTCTGTAAAAAGAAGTGTTGAGAAAAAATGGTTTAAGTGGAGTTGTGAGGGGGAATATTCAAAGGGTGGTATAAATAGTCAAGAGCTTGGGGTTTGGGGGTAGACAACTAGAAGTGCATGTGGGAGAGTGGGGCAAAGTTAAGATAGAATAAATATATAATGCAATCTAACCTGGCAAAAGTAAGTCCCTACACACAAATGGGTCACCAAGGAAGGTGTGTACTACTACTTGCAAATCCTAATGATATTAAATCAAAAGCCTACAACTCAACAAAACCCATATCTATCTCAACTTATATATCTTCGTTACACATAATAAAATTAGTATATCTCATCCGAAAAAACCATCCCTCTCACTCAAGTATACAAACCGATATTCATTTTCTTGTATGGCTCAGACATCATAGTTCCAATAATCTCCACACTTTAGAATGGAACACCTAACTACTTATCCAACGTCTTTTCCACGCATTTTAATTTTATATTTGCTTTCGAGCACACCGTCTAAAAACCTTGAGATTTCTTATTGTTTAATTTTTTTCATACCAGAAAAAAAAAATTTATACCAGAAAAAATCTTGAGGTTGCATGGTTTGCTCAATACTATTTCGAGTATTAAAGAAATATGTATTTTTGCAGCCATTTGCATTTACATCCATTAAAAACGAGAGCACATGTCTACAATGTGTGTGGCCTATGCATATATACCAAACTATATGGAACCACGTGGTCATATTTGATATGTTTTAACTATTAATCTACATTCAACATGTTAGGAGATTAAAGTTGGAACCTAATTTTAGCTTTTGAAGGAAATACGATGATTGTTTGTTGCTAGCCTCGTGAAGAAAACATGTCCAAACCACTATTCGTTGAATATGTTCAACCTAAACATACAGAGCCGGCCCTTGGGCCAAGTGGATGAAGCGCATGCTTCCGGAGGCATTTAAATAACTAAAATATTGGTCACAAATTTGTAAAAGAATCATTAGCATAGTGGTTCTTCAAACATTAAACATGACTTCACCTGCTCAGCCCAGGTTCGACGCTTACAAGTTACATGTTTGTTTTCAATTTTTTTTTCTTTAACAATAAAGTGGCCATTTGTTTTTTGCTTCTAGACCGTATAATATCAGGACCGGCTCTGGGCTCATATAAAATATAATTTTAATACAATTTATAAAAAATTATATTATTTAAAATGTTATTAAGTTTAGATATGAAAACATATAAAATAAATAAATATAGAAATACATGTAAATTTATTTTTGTTCTTAACAATTTGGTTTTTTCTTTGAAACAAAATAATCTTTTTAAAAAATTGAACATCTAATATCATGGCTCGGAGGCAGTTGCACTGCTTACCCTCGTGGTTGCCGGCATTGACTCGAAGACAACATATTTACATAACATATTAGTATATATTATAATGAGGAGGCTTTGAAGAGTTGGTCAATTCGTTCAATATATTATAAGAGAATATGTCTCCATGATTTGATTTGGTTGGACTACGGGTGCTTGATTCTAACTGAAAATATTGTACGTACATATCTTGAACATTTTCTGGTATGAAAAAAATTAATCCTCAAACCACATCATCCTCAAATGACCACATAAATATCGAGATAAAAGTAAAGTATCTGAGAGGAGAATCTCTGAGAGAATTTACAATCACAGATTCTCTAACGAGCTTCTTGCTAAGGTTCATGTCATGTCACGATCACCAACTTGTTTTTTTTATTTAGCCTCACCGACTTGCCATTTCTAAATTATATAATGACTTGATTCGCCGAGAGCACCTTCAATAGTAGTATTAAGGAGTTCTTAACATTAAAAAAAATGAAATTAAGAGAGCGAATAAACAAAAGTTTTTAGTTATGAATTTTTTAAAAATTATGAGATATTAAGAATAGACATATCATTCAAATAGATGATTAACTAGTTCAAAAAAAGTAAAACATAAATAAATAATTTTAATACTAATATATATATTTTTACGTTGGAAGTGCTCTTAAAAACACCTCCAATGATAGTTTCTTACAATAGAATTTTAAAGTTATATATTGGTATATATATATAAGAGTATACTAAAATCTTGAAAACCCAACTAATAAATAATATGTTAAATTAGATATTATTGGTTGAGTTTTCAAGAATTTTACTATACTCTTATATACATACACTAATATATAACTTTAGAATTTCATGGTAAGAAACTACCGTCTTTTTTTTTGTTCAACCTACCATTGAGGTCTAATGACGTGTTTGTAGTTATCATTGTGACATCAAATTATACGGAAAAAAATACCCGTAAAATGACTTCGCTGCATTTAATGGAATAACAATGACACAACAAACAAGTACTCGTCGAGTAGGGTAAGGAAGTTGAGCCAGTGGAAGATTGTACGGTTGAAGTGGTATACATGTCTGGGTGGAATGATCATTAACGGTATATGTTGTATGAATGAGCTAGATATTTTCCGGCACTATAAGAACGAACATAATAATTTTATTTAATTATATAAATGTAAAATATAAGTGTCACAAGACGAATGAAAAACTAATTAATTCCTCCTTGTTTTACAAAAAAAAAAAAAATTATTTGGCTGTAATAGTATTTTGTTGAAAAATCACATCCTAAAATTGAAATTAGTGAGGATGTTAAGTCCCAATAAACCAGACCAAATAAATCGATCCAAAGTCCAAATAAACTATTTAAGCTGGTTCAGACTATTATATATACTCTACTAATTTACTTGATATCTGAAACCACAGCTAAATACGAATTGAACCAAATTTTAAGTTATTTCTAAAATCAAAATATATCATATTAAAAACTCAAATTCTAATAACCTGATCCATAGGAATTAGTAAATGGTACCAGTTGTTCGAAATAAAAGCTGAAATTAGCAACTTTAGGAATATGATATATATATATATATATATATATAGATTTTTTGCAAAATTGACCTACAACTCAAAGTCGAACACAAAACTAACCTCTTTTTTTTGGAAATTAGTTTTGCTCTATTCATCCCACAAATTCATATAATTCACGAAAATGCCATCAATTTTTTTTTTCATTTTTACTCTTTCACCCTCATCATCTTCAAGTAATTACAAGATTGTCATTGTCATCAATACCCTAACCACCATGAACAACCAATTTGAAACTCTTAATGTTTCTAAAATCGATTTACCCTTCTTCTTTCTTCATTCTTATGAACCAGACACAACATCTCTCTCACTTTCTCTCCACATTAAGCTAAAAAAACTCAAGATTTGATTCTATATTTTTAATGGTTCATAGAGTCAAAGAAGCTAACGATTCTGGGTGGGTCACTTTCGTTTGAGATTATGTGTTCTTGGAGAAGCCTTATGTATGCTAAGGAAGTTATCTCACTAATTTAAGGTATGAAATCGAGTTTTTTTCCAGATCTTTTCATCCAGACGACTTACAGGTAAGTCGTCTGGCTGTAGACGACTTACCTGGAAGTCGTCTGGTCAACACAGAGGTTATTTTTGCAATTGACTTTGAAATCTGTTTTCTGAGATGACTGAAAGTTAAGTCGTCTCATTTGTTTGGTTACAAAAAAATCTCCAAAGAACCTAGACGACTTACATTTCAGTCATTTGACTGGATTATTTCAGAAGTTTGACTTTCCTGGACTACTTACATTTCAGTCGTCTGGTGAAAATTGAAATATCAATATTTTATTAAATCTAGACGACTTACAATTAAGTCGTCATAGGTTAGTTTTGCAATTGATAAACAAACTTCAATATTTAATTATACCCAGACAACTTACAATTCAGTCGTCCACCCGACGACTTACATGCAAGTCGTCCAGGATTTTATTCCGAGATTCTGGTCAAACCTCGTAAATTCTGGACGACTTACATGTAAGTCGTCGGGCGGACGACTGAATTGTAAGTTGTTTGGGTATAATTAAATATTGAAGTTTTTTTTTCAATTGCAAAACTAACCTATGACGACTTAATTTTAAGTCGTCGAGTTTTAATAAATTATTGATATTTCAATTTTTCACAAGATGACTGAAATGTAAGTCGTCCAGGAAAGTCAAAATTGTGAAATAATCCAGTCAAATGCAAAACTAACCTATGACGACTGAAATGTAAGTCGTCTAGCTTTTTTGGAGTTTTTTTTAACCAAACAAAAGTAGACGATTTATTTTTCAGTCGTCTCAGATAACAGATTTCAAAGTCAATTGCAAAAATAACCTCTGCGTTGACCAGACGACTTATATTTTAGTCGTCTGGAAGACTTAGATTGAAGTCGTCCGCGTCGACCTAAATGGACGACTTCTCTGGAAGTCTACTAGATGACCTCCGTGGATGTCGTCTGCGTCGATGTTTAATAAACTTGCATTTTCTCTAAAACTATAAAGATTTTTTAACATTTTATTGTTAATTCATGTTTATTAATGAATATTTGGGCTACTAAATGAAATTTATAACTTAATTGGTGATATTTATGAGGTTACCAACATTCACGTTAATTAAAGTTTCTAACTGATACGAGAAGACTTCCGTGGAAGTCTTTTCCGCTAGTTTTTAAGTCTTCTACGCTAGTTTTTGAATAACTTGTATTTTTAAGAGTGATAAGTAACTTCAAGATATGTAAAACTCATATTTACAAAATATGTTCTCCCCTTAGTTTTACTAAATTTGACTAAGTTTTTCA
>NC_027748.1:42131616-42131959 GCF_000695525.1 Brassica oleracea var. oleracea | reverse complement strand
TTCTTAAAATGTTGTATCAATATTAAGCTACCAACATTCTTGTTTATTAAGATGAGTAAAAGACCATTGGAGTTTATTATTGCATATGAGAGATCCAAAGATAAGAAAAAGGCTACTGAAATCTATTATTTCATTGATTTGTAAATGTGTAAACACATTGTTAGCACATTGTCCAGACGACTTCCAAGAAGTCCAGACGACTGAAATGGAAGTCGTCTGGAAGACTTCCTGGAAGTCGTCTAGTGCATTATATTTTAGACGACTAACATGTAAGTCATCCCAGAAGTTTTCCAGATCTGAAAAAACTTGCATATCCAAATCCAAATCTGAAAAACCTGCATAT
>NC_027748.1:42118718-42131542 GCF_000695525.1 Brassica oleracea var. oleracea | reverse complement strand
ACAAAAACATTCAAATGACTTAAAAACAGAGAAAATGAGTGAAAGATTAGATAAATCTACCTTTATAGAACACACAAAAATATGTATCTAAAATTAATAAATCTACCTTTAAATGAGTGGAAGATGAGTACCATCTGATTAAAAACCTGCAAAAAAAGATAGATTAGTAAGAAAGGCATGAGACAAAACTGAAAAATTCATATAAAGTTTGGTGTTTTCAATTCAAAGAGAATAGAGAGAGGTTGAAAAGTTTTAGAATGATGAACATTACATTTTTGTTACAGCCATCTGAGAAGAGGAGAGAAAATGTGTAAATTTTTCTTTATATAGGGAGACAAAAAATCCAATTAGGTTAAATATTTTTGATTCAGACGACTTCCTAAACGACTTACTTGTAAGTCGTCCAGAAGGCTTTAATATTTTTAGCGGGAAATTAAAATATTTTTAGCGGGAAACTAAAATAGAAGACTTCCCAGACGATTTACAAGTAAGTCGTCTGGTTTAAATTATTTAAGCGGGAAAATATTTTTTTTTTTAAATTTTAGGCGGGAATATTTAGACGACTGAAATGTAAGTCGTCTGTTTTAATTTTTTCACCAGAGGACTGAAATGTAAGTCGTCTAGACCCTAAACATAACCCTTAAACTTAATTAACTAACTAAACACTTTATAAAATCAAATTAAACTTCAAAAGTGTTTACTCTAAACAAAAATAAACACGTATATGTAAAAAATTAATTTTTCAAAAAAAAACATTCAAGCTTTCCAAAATCTAACCTTAAGAATACATACAATACTACAACATATGTTGCCAAACCTTAGACCAAAGAATACCATGATTCACTACGTACACTCATCTATGTTGAAAACAATTCAATTTTGTTATATTTTAATTTATATCATTTAAAATTGTTTATAATTACATGATTTTAATTTTTCGCTTACCAAAATATTTTTTAAAAAATTTATAAATTATTTTTAAGATCAGCTAGCCAGAAGACTTACTTTAAAGTCTTTCAGACGATTTCCAACATCTTAGACGACTCAGACGACTTACTAGGGCTATTCGTAAAAATGACTTCTGTTTTTTGTTTAGTCACAAGAAGTTGTGCTATAATTTCGCAAGGCTTTTAGGTTAGTTTTGCATTTGATTCAAGTTTGGATATAAGTTTGGGGTTAAAATCAAGTTGTGGGTTAGTTTTGGCAAATTCCTCTACATATATATGTTCGAAAAAGTTTCTTGATCTAGCTTTTAAATACAAACACATATGCACGTCACTCTTTATGTCTGCACGTAAAAGAAATACCTTTTTCAGCAAGTGGAAGTGACCAGCCAGAGTACAGGCCTACACGTGCACTCGTTAGTCGTAACCTCGAACCTCAGAAGATTTGTCAGACACAGATCAACATGATCCAGACATCATCCTTGTTCTTCTTGTAATTAGTTAACAACCTTTCATGTTTTTGGGCCTAAACCAAAAGAAAAACACATCTTTATAGAATTGAATAAATTGCCCTGATGATATGTATACTATTTGCCGCCTTTACCCATAAAAGTAAGAGGCCCTAATCGAATTGAAAATAAATATATACTTGGGTATGACGTAACTCATCATAACAAGACGATTTTTAATTCATAGAATTGGCAGCTCAAAAAAAATACTGGTTAAAATAAAACGGAAACTCCATTGCCGATAAATTGACGGCGCAAGACCAAGAAAGCTTAACAAAAGGGAGAAATGCACCAGCCGGGTCTGTACCGTGGCAGGGTACTATTCTACCGCTAGACCACCGGTGCTCGTTGACATTTTCTGAAATGTCACGTATTATTACTGGGGAACACTTTTTCGTTGCAAACCAACTCGTATTAATTCAATTATACGAATTATGTTAATCTTTGTTATTACATGCATGCCTATGATGAGGACTCAGCTTATAGGAAGATAGTGTCATGAACTCTCAAGAGATTACGAAGAAGTCTCGTGATGACAAGAAAACTCATTAGTTTCGTGTTGTGAAGGATTTTTCTTGTGAACAATTAATTGATGGTGAGCTATTTGCCATGTCCATTTGCTAAACTGAAATAAATGAAAACGCGGAATTTAGATTTCTTTTGTTACTACAACGAATATTTTGGAGGAGGATGAATGCACTTTAACCAATCCCAAACCAGATGCATAACTATGTTTTTTGTTGATTAAAAATAATGTTTATAGCATAGACAATATGTGTTTTTCTAATAAAAACACTGAAAAATTCAGAATTTTATAAGATGATGTACCTTGATTTGCTGGTTCTAATTTCACATATAGAATTCATATTTCATACAACCAATTCTCTATATTTACTCGGATAAGATATGAGTTGTATATTTGATTATATGCATTAATGAATCCACATCGTATCTTTTGATCGAGCGTGAGTTTTCTTATTGTAGATTGATTTTTTTATTTTGTATTTTCGTATTGCCTTACCGATCAGTATTATATAACGTGATAGACCATGGACAAATTGAATAGCGATGCGTTAATATTTAAGTAAATGGGGCATGCACCTTTGCATGTCTTATACAAATTGTAGCATAGCACTGGCGGTAGCAAACATATATCACGAACGTTTTATTTCCGGCTTCCTCATTTCTTGGACTAATGAAAAAACTCGAACAACTTAAGTTTGCGACGAAGTTCCTGTCATGCATTGGAATATGTTAACTTTACAAAACAGAGCCGAATATTTAAGAATGTCTTATAAGAAAATAATTTAAGAATTTCTAGTTTTTGGGAGGAATCATAATGAGCCGTGCATGTAGATGAGACCCGTGAAAGAAACTTGAACAACTTAATTAGGTTGCTACGAGGGTTATATTTTCTATAAAAAATATTCTTGTAGATAGAGCTAGAAACTGATCCAGAAAACAATAACGTGAGGTTCCGATCGATAGGTGATTAAACATAACCAGGTAATACAACGGGAAAACAAGAATGTGGGATTAAATGATAGAATGATTAAGCAAAAAAAAAAAGATGTAATTTACTATTAAAAGGTAAACAATAGTTAAATTATACATTTTATTTTATTTATTCATCTTACAAAACCATTTGATGGATCTAAAATTTGATTCCATAAAAAATGAATTCCGTATAAGATACCAAACATTTGTCTATAGAGCATTCAAATAACAAATTAAATCAAAATTTTGGTGATCGTGATGAATCCCTTCATATATAAACTTTAGATCACACATTAGTGCTTCTAATTAGTATTGCTTGGAAGATACATACTTACTTACATTCATCCATAAAAACATCTATATTAACACGAACTAGATCTCGACCCGCACAACCGTGCATATTTTGTTTTATATACTAAATCATTTTAGTTTATAAAACAAAATTTATCAATAAATTAATATAGTTTAGTATTATGTATTATCTAACTCTATTATACATGTGTTTATGTGATTTATGATATTATTATTATAAAAAAATTCAAATTTTGTATTCTTGTAACAAATTTTGTTTGAAAACATAATTATGTAACAATACTAATTTACATATTTTTTATTTCTAAATTTGAAATATATATAAAATTTAAATCAAATTAGACCTACTGTTAAAAACTAAATCAAATTGGTAATAGATAAAAAAAATTTGGTATACCGTTAAAAACATCAAATTTTTAACACTATAATATATTGTGCCTGTAAAATATTACGGTGCAATTAGTTAGTCTGTAATTCAAATTTGGTGTATATAATTTATTTTATAAACTCAGTATACATATGGTGATTAATTAAACCCATTTGGTATAGTGTTCGTCGTTAGAGCATCTCTAACCCCACTGCAAAAAAAACTACAAAATAGAGTGGAAAATGCAGTCATGAACAAACAAAAAAGGCATTACTGCATATATGCAGTAATGCCTTTTTTGTTTGTTCATGACTGCATTTTTTACTCCATTTTGCAGTTTTTTTCAGTGGAGTTGGAGATGCTCTTAGTCTAAGGGGTTAGTCGAAATTTGATTTATATTGCATGCTCAGAATAATAACAATAGGATAATGTATTGGTCCACAGATTGGTTTGATTGATTTGATAATGATTTTACATCCTGACTATCTATAAATTAATTTTACATTTAATAAGGATTAAAAATTGGTTATGTTTACCATTCCGGTTTTGTAGGAGTTATGGTTATATTAGTTGTGATATATTATTAAACCATGTTATTAGTAATAAATGAATGATAACTGATTTCTAATGATGATTCATTTTTTTTAAAAAAATCACACATGAATCAATGTTGTGACTTCTGTTTTAATATAGAAGATTAAACTTATATTTTCCACCAGTAATCCAATAGCTCATTTAGTATGGAAATGCAGTAATTTAGAGCTAGGGTAGAAACTAGAAGTAAAAGAAGGTGGTGCAAAGGCATGCACTCTAAATGAAATTACAATATAAATCATAAAAGGCATCACGCAGTGAATGTAAATGTATCCAACTTCACAAACGTGACGTATCTTTATGTATATGCATATATTTTCTCTACTTTGTACTTATACATACTGATCGAGAGAATAGTAAGAGAAAGTAAATAAGAGAAAAGAATGTCACGAGACAGCGACATGGTGCATTTATGAACCCTTGAAAAAAATAAACCCTAACTTTCTCTCGTTGTTTGCGGCTGTATAAATACCACGTTGTTTTGAAGAATGTGTCGAAAAAGGTGAAAAGTGATCATCTTCTTCTTTATAGATAAGAACCGTAGAAGTGATATAATTGAATATTAGTCAAAGATCATGTCTCACATCGCTGTTGAGAGGACTCGAAGAAGGCAAATGAACGAGCATCTTAAATCCCTTCGTTCTTTGACTCCTTGCTTCTATATTAAAAGGGTAACTTTCATGTTATATCTTTTTCCTTCATACTCAATTTAATTGAATTTTTATCCTATAGGTTGTTGATTGTTTTTCTTGGTTCAATGATCAGAGATTTCTCGAATATATAGTTTCTTAAAAAGTCTATATTTTCGGATAATTTTCTCGAATACTATTTTTTCAAGACCCAAATAATCTTTTTTGTGTGGGAAACAAAAGGTTGCATGGTAATCTTTCTAACCATGGATAATCTAAAGATACTAATTTTGGGAATTTGGGAAAACATGTTGTGTCATCCTGTACATATTCTGTTTGTGTTTGCTCTTTTGTATATATGTGTTATGATAGACAATGTTTTTATAATTGTTTGTTAAAACAAATTAATTCTACTTGGCATGCACCAATATATTCATAAGTATAGTCTTGTTTTCGATGATTGATCGGTATTATTAGGGAGATCAAGCTTCGATAATCGGAGGAGTGATAGAGTTCATCAAAGAGATGCAGCAATTAGTGCAAGTTCTCGAGTCCAAGAAACGCCGAAAGACACTGAACCGGCCTTCTTTTCTGCATGATCACCAAACACTCGAGCCATCCATATTAGCCGCAGCCACCACCAGAGTGCCCTTTAATCAAATCGAGAATGTGATGACCACAAGCACTTTCAAGGAAGTAGGATCATGTTGCAACTCCCCTCATGCTAACGTCGAAGCCAAGATCTCAGGCTCTAACGTTGTATTGAGAGTTGTCTCTAGGCGAATTGAGGGCCAGCTTGTGAGGATCATATCCGTCTTGGAGAAGCTATCTTTTCCGGTTCTTCATCTCAATATTAGTAGCATGGAGGAGACTGTTTTGTACTTCTTCGTTGTTAAGGTACATATCTAATATGTCACCTCAATCACTAAAATTAATAATAAAAAATCACTAAATATCATCAGAAATTAGATTGAACTTAGCTGGGTATAAACCTATGGTGAGTAGCGTCTTATCATATACTGATGGATCGCAATTATGCTAACCAAAATCCTATAAGCTTTATAGTTTATATTTGGATCAAAAAACATTAATACGAATGTTTTGGTTCTTTATATTGATCTAGGCTTAAAATAATTAAATTTACATATTTGCAGATAGGACTGGAGTGTCACATAAGCTTAGAGGAGCTTACCTTTGAAGTTCAGAAAAGCTTTGTGCCTGAAGTCATCGTCTCTACCAACTAAAGCCAAAAGTATACATGTACTAGCTAGCGTGTATCGTTCGTTACATGAGCATGCTTGACACTTTGCTAGAAATAAGCTCATACAAACTTAATTATTGTTTAACTTGTATCGCCCTTATTACATATGTTTTAATTACTTACTTTGTTGTTGAATCCAAAACTCGATCAAAATTATAATTTTCCATAATAAAACCATCGCAACTAGTTAATACTTCAACATCATCATCTGCATGTATGTATATATCAAATCTATTAAATTGATCATGTTAACCACCATCCATATTCACAGAAAAATTATCAATAAATCACTTATCCATCCATATATTTGTCTATTATGAACCTATACACCATGAACATATCCACAAGACTTGTTTTCGGTCTTAAAGCTTTGGTCTCTTTTTTTGGTCTCTTGTTTTTAAAATAATGCTTTTGGAAATGTAAAAGATACAAAGAAGTCTAAGATTGCATGCAGATCTCCAATATATTCTTTACTTACAAGAGTTAAACCAAAAACTCCTGCGGATCTTATGATCTGTCTGATTCACTAGGAGTCTCTTGCATTGGAAACTCTCCATCTCGTCAGAGCTTTCCTCAGGGGCTTCCGGTGGCTCTTCAAAGGCTCAAGGCCCAATCAGTATAACCCACGAAGATCATTGTAGGCCCAAACCCAATAGAATTTGCATGTAGTTAATTTATATAGAACCGTTACTTACCAACCAAATGTAACTGAAAAGAGACCGATGAGCAAGTAAAGTGTTCATCTCTCCCACATCTCTCTCTCTCCCACATCTCTCTCTCTCTCTCTTCCCCTCGTATCAGCCAACGTCGTCGTCACGATCCACGACGATTCAGCTCCGAACTACCATCGATTCTTGCTTCGACACCTCATTCCTCTTCCTTCCCTCGTCCTCTCTCTCAAATTCTCAACCTTTCCCCCTCCAATTCAAAACCCTAACCTCCCCCAATTCAACACCACCTCACCTCCTTTCGAGATTCCACGACCTGGGTCTTGATCCCAACCAATCAAATCTCAGAAGCCCTCAATCTCTCTCCCCAAAGTCGCGACCTTTGAAAATCTCGCCTCCGTTTTGAATGGACGCAATCAAGGCTTCCACGGAGTCAACCTCCCACACGGAAACCCTCAACGGCACCCACGAGTTCAAGATCAGCGGCTACTCTCTAATCAAAGGCATGGGCGTGGGCAAATACGTCGCCTCCGAGACCTTCACCCTCGGCGGATACTCCTGGGCCATCTACTTCTACCCGGATGGTAAAAGCCCCGAGGATAACTCTGTCTACGTGTCTCTCTTCATAGCCTTAGCGAGCGAAGGAGCTGACGTCAGGGCTTTGTTTGAGCTCACGCTCGTTGATCAGAGCGGTAACGAAAGGCATAAGGTTCATAGCCATTTCGGGAGGACGCTCGAGAGTGGGCCTTATACTCTTAAGTATAGAGGAAGTATGTGGTGAGTTAAAGCACCGTCCTTTTGTATTTATTACATTGTTTTAGATTTGTGATGTGTTTATGTTTATTTAGGGGATACAAGCGGTTTTTCAAGAGGAGTCTTTTGGAGTCATCTGACTATTTGAAGGATAATTGTTTGTTGGTTCGGTGTTGTGTGGGGCTGGTGAAGTCAAGGACAGAGGGGCCGAGGAGTTATAATATCCCTGTTCCGGTCTCTGAGTTTGGTCGTCAGTTTGGGAAGGTTTTGGAGAGTGGGAGAGGAGCTGATGTGACTTTCCATGTTGATGGAGAGACGTTTCCTGCTCATAAGCTGGTTCTTGCAGCTCGTTCTCCTGTTTTTAGAGCGCAGATCTTTGGCCCGTTGAAGAGCCGTGATACTGAATGTATTGACATAGAAGACATGGAAGCTCCCATTTTTAAGGTCCTCCCTTTTAACTCTCTACTGGTTTATGTTTGACTGAACCGATTCACAGTTTAGGTGTTATAAGGTCATTTTATAGGAAGAGATAGCTTTCTTGGTTCATTGCCTTTTCTCTTGTGAGTGATTGTGGCGTGATAGATGATTTTCTGTTTATGAGTGACAGATTTTGGGGGCTGTAACGATTTTGTGAAAGTTTTAATAAACAAAAGTAAAACAAATTTGGTCTATGTAATTTTTTTTTTCAAAACTTTTTGGGTTCTATATGCCAATGTCTCACTTGGCTATGCCCAGGTCCGTCCTTGATCCGGTACCTTCTCCTAGGGTCTACTCTTGTTCTCAAAGATTTAATCTTATTGCTTCTCTTCTGTTTGCATTGCATGGATCTATGTTTGTTATTTGTTGCTGCAATGCCAACATTTCTCGTCTGCATTAAATACATGGTTATAACTTATGTCAAAAAAGCTTCTTTTGTTTGCTATTACATCCCTTACACATGTGTGACTTCAGAAGCTTCATAGTAAGGCCAAATATGAACCTTTCTATGTTTTGATTGGTCTTTAGTCTATGTGCGAGCTTCAGATCATGAATCCTGTAATTTAAAGGTTGAAGTGTATACTGATACAAACCTTTTTCCATAATTTTATCCAAATCTAAAGAAAAAATGGGAACTGCACTGATTCTATTAATAATTCATTTATTTCAAATATTATTGACTAAACATGTGTAATTAATAAAAATATAAATGTACTTCAATCATTTTTAACCTGTATAGAAAATGTTAAAATCATAATTTCAAATATTATTCAGTGCTGAGACAAAACCCCTCTGTGTTTTGTTGTGTAGATGTTCCTACATTTTATCTACTGGGACGAATTACCTGATATGCAAGACGTTATGGGGACAGACTTGAAATGGGCAGCGACTCTTGTGGCTCAGCATCTGCTTGCGGCTGCAGATCGTTATGCTCTTGAACGACTTAGAACAATCTGCGAGTCACAACTCTGTGAAGGGATTAGCATCAACACGGTTGCAACCACCTTGGCTTTGGCAGAGCAGCATCATTGTTTCCAGCTGAAAGCTGCTTGCCTCAAATTCATAGCTTCGCCAGAGAATCTAAAAGGTAAGATGAGAGTTCCTTTGTGCTTGCATCACTTTGAAATCTGAAACCGCTCTTTGTCTGTAATTTCTTTTAGCTGTGATGGAAACCGATGGGTTTGATTATCTGAAAGAAAGCTGCCCGTGCTTACTAAGTGAGCTTCTGGAGTATGTGGCTAGGCTTAGTGAGCATTCTTTAGCATCTTCAGGGCATGGGAAGGAGTTATATGTTGAGGGCTGTGACGTGAATGGGAGACGAGTGAAGCAACGGTTACACTAAGTAGTAACTAACTCTTGAGGGTGAGAGTACTGATGTTGGATACATTTGGTAGAGGAGTCATGATTTGTGTATTTATCATTTGTAAAAGGATTAGTGATTGTAATCTATGTTGTCCAGTAAGTAGAGTGAAAATGTTATTTCTGTATTTTTGTTTGGCCTCCAAAGATTCTATGACCAAAACCACTTCTCTTCAGAAAAAAGTTTCATGTTACTAAGTGAATTGAGGACAAAGAGAATAATCGTCTTACTTTACGACACTATTATCAATCACAAGCAAGAATCAGATGGAAACTGATCAATAATACCTTAGGTCAGCTGTTATTTACGACACTATTCTCCGCTCTTTTTACGGCCTGAAGCCAACATACTAACTCAATCAGAGTCTTTAACTAAGCAATAATATAACCCTACGGATTTATTAGGTCAGCTGTTATTTCTGATAGTGGATGCAGCCTTGTCCTTTGGCCCATTAGGTTCTTCGTTTGTTTTCGTTCTTAGAATTTTCTGCCATATGTTACCATAGTTGATGATTCCGTTAGTATCTTATTATATAAATCTTGGTTTTTCAAAGTTGCTAATTAACATGACGATGACACATGTTAATTAAAAATTTAAGATGATGACATGTGTTAAAATCTTATTATATAAAGCTTGGTTCTTCAAAGTTGCTAATTAACATGACGATGACACATGGCAATTAAAAATTTAAGATAATGACATGTGTTAAAATATATCATACGTGAACGCTCAATTCAAGATTTCGTGTGTTTAAAAAAAAATTGGTTGAGTAATTAAATAAAACGACAGTGTTTTAATTTCAGTGGCGTACCATTGTAATTATTGAGGAAAACTCCGAGGTAAGTAAAAAATGTACTAATGTTTTAATAGCTTAGATGAAAGGTAAACATAGTTATTGATAAAAAAAACCAAATAAATAAAAGTATAAAACCAAAATTAAGTTCTAGTGAAATGATAAACATTATTCAATAAAAGCAAAACCAAAATCTAAAATTTCAAGTTTCAACTATCAATATTTATGTAACAAATAATTATTTTAGATGTTCAATAATATCTTAATGTATTTTAGAAATATATTATGAATTGAGATCATGTTTGGTATAATTTTTTTTGAAATTTTGAATTTTTCGGGTTCTATCGGATATCCATTTAAGTTCGGATTCGGTTCGGATATTAACCATAATCCAAAATACCAAAAAACAAGATCCAATTGGTATTTATGTCAAGTTCGGATTCATTTTTGTTCGGATTTCCGGGTTTGGTTTATTTGCCCACCCCTAAGGAAAACGTATATTTTGAAGATATTATACGAACATTATAAAATTGATAGAAAATCTAGAGCATTAGATGATATAGAAATAAAGGAGTGGAATGATTCAAATACCGTGGAGGCCTGAGTTTCGAAATCAACCAACCTTTGACATGTTCCTTCGTCATTCCATATCTCCGTCAATGACAATGTTTGCGATCCTTTTTTTTTTTTGATTTACGATGATTTTTGGAATAATATAAAATTTACGACGATTTTTGGAATAATATAAATTGGGGTTTGAACCTGTTTCAGTTGTTCTTCTTCCAAAGTACCAAGTGATGGAGCCTCCAATTTATTGTTGGAGACTATCAGTTCTCTGATGACGGGATTGAGATCTCAACCGTCGCAGTCATCTCTACTTTGCAGTCTTGCCATTGAGCCTGTTGTGCTCGTCACCAACTTACATATACATAGTGTACGGAATAGATGACGTGGGCAGCGACTCTTGTGGCTCAGCATCATACGACTAAGTGATGAATTGAGTACTTGGCTTGCTTCTATTAAACAAGAAAGGATTCACATCAACCATTATTTGCAATTGTACTGTTAGGGTTAGATTTGCAATTAGTAAGGTCGTTCAATAAAAGTATTTCAAATTGTAGTATTGAGACATTTCTAATGTAAACGAAAACCACGTAAACGGAGCTGTATGGATGGATTTTCTTTAGTTTTCGAGATGAACTCTGCAAACATTGAATGTGATGATAACATCTATAATAATGATAGATTGAAGAGTTCCCATCGATCTCTGATCAGCGCTTGTCTATGCCTCCCTTTAGAGCCAAGTTTGCTTGTGATCTGTATAAAGACAAATGGCATATGATGAAATGAATCAGGATACAATGTGAAGATATCGAAATTGAGTCGAGTCAGAATGTTCTTATCTATAGTAGCGTGTAAATATGGTTACAGATCAAATGAGAAACATGAAGCAGACGAAGAAAGGTAAATAATACAAATTACAAAATCAAATGGCCTTGGTCATGTGTCGTTAATTACCCACAGATAAATAACAATAAAAGAGTGATCAACTAAAGGTTGTTGTTGGCAGTTGACTACGCAGCACCATGTATCGCTCAAGCAAAGTAATGTACATCGAGAATCATGTTGTAGTCACATCATATCAAAGTGGAATCTCAACGCTTTGTTAAATCAAGAATCAATGGTAAAGCAAACATTTTGCCAAGCAGAGCACCAAGAAACCTTTGCAAAATAAAAATAAAAATAACAGTTGCAGCAAAGATGGAGTTTTTTTCCTATCAGTAAGGGCAATCAACTGGGACATAAGCTGCTATTCCTTGCCTCTTATGTTTGATCATATTATAAGCCTAAACCATGGAACCACCATTTCAAAACAACATGGACAAGAAAATGGCTTCACTGACTAGCGGAATCATACTCCATGTCCAAAGTTGTTAATTTTCTTCATAGCTAACTCAGCCAGGACAGTCTTCCATATACTCGAAAACTCCAGTAAACCCGCTATAAAAGATGTGAAATGTGCCAAGATAATCGTTTACAAAACGGATAGACACAACCAGATCAGTATTACAAACACCAACCATCATCATTGATTCCCTTTCATTTCTCACTTGGAATATACACTCAGCTCGCATTCACATCACAAACATGAAGAGAGAGCATAATAAAGGCTTACTCTTTTACTATGAGACTTCACAATTCAATCCATCATTATCAATAGCTTATTGACAAGGAACACACACACACACACTATTATTATTATCAATCACAACCAAGAAGAATCAGATGAAAACTGATCAATGCCATACAATAACTTATTTTATGGTTCAGACAAAACTCAAAGAGACAAAAGAGAACTGAATTCAGACAAACAAAAAAAACTCAACAAGATGAAAGATTGTGTTTTTTGGTAATAATCCAAGAAACTTACATAACAGACAAAGAGAAATGTCTTACTTAACACTACTTATCAAATCACCAGCAATGTGTTACGTTCAGACACAAAAGAGAATCAAATTCAGACAAAAAAACTTGAACAAGATGAAAGATTTTTGTTTTTGGCAAATATAATCAAATAAAGCTACTTACTTTTTATGACGCCGACCACGCTTAGGTCCCCAACCTTGAAGCTTCGCAACAGGACAACCACACCTAGATCG
>NC_027748.1:42100581-42118417 GCF_000695525.1 Brassica oleracea var. oleracea | reverse complement strand
TAGATCGGAAAAGCAACACAGCCCGACCATTAACGGGAGCCATCCTCCTTAGCTCAGCTCTCAAACACTCGTAATCAGGATTCCCCTCGCTCCCTCCTTTCCACGGCAACCGATCGATCTCCTTGCTCCCTCCCGATCCCGATCTAACGCAATCCTCCGTCTGTATCTGCAGATCGAACTCCATCGCCTTCTTCAGCCCTTTGCACTTCGGGTTCCGACATTTTCTCGATCTCGGCCCGCAGCATAAGTCGAGGAAGGCGATGGTGGCGGCGAAGAAGAGGGCGAAGGCGAGGAGGTAGGAGGCGGGAGGGATGGAGGAGAGATCTTGGGAGGAGAGGTGGGAGGAGAGGAGGGAGAGGGAGTGGAAGAGGTAGGAGAAGTAGGAGGAGAGGAGGAAGGCGGCGGAGAAGAGGACGAGGAGGAGGATTAGGAGGTCGAGGGTTGCGGAGGGAGAGTGTTTGCAAGGGTGGAGAGATGAGGATGAGGATGAGGAGGTGTGGGAAGGGGGCATGCTGGTGGGATCTTCGTCGGAGATGTGGAGGAGATGGAGCATGTTAGGAGGAGGAGGTGGACGGTGGCTCTTTTACATATAAGCCCTTCATGTATATAGACATTTGCTAATAATCCCCAAATATATCAAGACAAACCAATCTTTAACCGGTGAATTGTTTTTTACCGTGCTCAGTAAATGCTAATATGATTATCTGACTAAATATTTTTTGTCTTAATGAATATATTTAACCAAATCATGTAATCAACAAAATACATATATATATATATATACTATTAAAACAGAAGTCAAGATTTTTTTCATGTGTGATATTTAAAATGGACCATCACTAGAAAATTGCTTACATTATTTTTTTTTTTTTCATAACTATATCCTAACAAGATATTTAATTCTCTTTATTCCATCAAAATATTATTAGATATGGATAATTTCGAAAATATATTTATTCCATCAATATATAATTATAGTTGCATATAACCATTTATAATCTACTTAATAATTTTAATTATTCTAGAGTTAATACCTGCATATGATCTAATTAATAATAATAATATTTAATGTTAGAATTTCACCATGAAAATAATAAATTCAAATCAAATATTAAAATCCTAACACTATTGTATTTTCATAATAAGTGTTATTATTATTAATTATGTTATACATTATACATGTATCAACATTTATATAGATGTGGTTTTAACAAACATGTATTGATAAATATATAATATTTTTAATATATATATATATATATATATACTGTATTGATGAATTTTTCATGCGTGGTTTTTTAATTTGGACAATTCTTTAAAATTTTATCAAATTTTACATGAATTAATTATAATATTTATCTTTTTAATTGAATACAATAAATATTTTTTAAGAAAGTTCTAAAAAAATCTTTTAAAATATTTTCGGAATCAGTTTAAATTTTATATCCAAAAGTAATTAATTTTAATTTTAGTTATCATAAACTATAATTAGAAATTAAAATTTATTTTAGTTTTGATTTATATATGAAAATTTAAAATTATACAAAGTATTATAATTATATTCACTGATAATAACAATTTAAACTGATTAATTTCAAAAATAAAATTTACAAAAACTTTGTTAGAAATATTCATTTCTATTTCAAATTAAAAGAAGATATTTTATTCAACTTAGTGTATTTCTCAAATATGATATTTACTACAAACATATTTTGAAGTACAATCTATTAGAGTTTTTTTTTAAAAGAAATTCTTTACAATTATCTCAAAAATATATTTTCTACTATATAGATCCAATTTAATTTACTTTCATATAAATTTAAAATAAAAAAGTATGTAAAGTAATATTGTTACATAATAAAGTTTCTAAAATAATTTTTGTTACAAAAATATAAAATTTATAGTAATAATATATAAGCCACGTAAACATAGCTATTATAGAATTACATAATATATAACACTAAATTACATTAAGTTATTGGTAATTTTTTTAATATAACTAAAATATTTTAATATATAAGTAAAAAAATCCGCACGGTTGTGCGGGTCAAGATCTAGTAACCCATTAAGTCAAAAAATTGTCATTGATCAAAAGATAATCCAAAAACACAGCAATGGCACACATAACATATGGCAAAATGCATGCGCATACCACCAGCTTTCATCCTTCTCGACCCAAGATTCGTTCCAGTTATGTGTAGCACCTGGGCATGTGACGGATCGGGTATCCGGGCAATTTTAAGGTATCCGGATTCAGATCCTTATCCGGCGGATCCATAATTTTACTATCCTTATCCGGATCCGGGGTTCTCGGATATCCGGATGTCGGATATCCTTTTAAAAATTATAATATCCGGCGGATATCCGGATCCGGATTTGGATCCTTAAATAAATAAAAAATAATATTAATATATATAAAATATTAACAATAATTTAAAAATAAAAAAATATATAATCTCTTTAATTATTTCTATGTATAATATTACAAAATTTACATAAAATTTATATATACTATTATAAAAAAGAAAATATATTAAATAAAATTAATTTATATATATAGATATTACTATTTTTGAAATATTTATTAATAAAACTTACGGATACGGATATCCGGACTTAAAAATTAAGATATCCGGATCCGGATCCGGCTTTGACGGATCCAACATTTTACTATCCGGATCCGGATTCGACCCCTCCGGATATCCGGATTNNNNATCTCGGATCGAATCCGGATCTCGGATAAAAGTCTCAGGCCTAGTAGCACCTAACAACAGGTCCACTTGTACCAACAAAAATGCTCCAGCACCAAATTTTTATAAAGTTCCTGAAAGTATGTACAAGCATTAAGTTTCGATTAAGAGTTATTAACACAAATAGACAGTTTATGAGTTTTTATTACACTCCAGAACACATTGTGCTACACAGACACTTTTCTGTGGTTGAAGACCAAATTATCCCCTAAAACGCAAAACTATGGATAGACATTTAAGTAAAATGACATTCTATGCTAGTTGGACTGGTTAGAGATTTTTTTTTTTTTTTTTTTTGAATTTCTCTTGTTTTGTATGGTGGATCCGAATGAAACATTAAATTGAATTTATTTTTGACTTTTCCTTTTTCTTTGATGGTGAAACCTCCTCACCGAGAGCTTTGATTTTGACGACAGAGTTGTTGACTAGGGAGATGACGACGAGATAAAAATGACCGGGGAGGAAGAAAGCCAAAGGTGAGTTCTTGTTAATCGTTTTTCAAGTTTTAGGTTTAAGTCAGTTACACAAAATATGAGATATATATGGTGTAGTGCTTATTGATGTGGGGTTTGTGACCTCGTAAGGTTTCTGAGTTTAGGAGATTGTTGATTAGGTATGTGTTTGTGTGTATTTTAGGTGAATGTGCAGCAAATGATGGAGATCGGTGAATCTGTAATCGTTGGGTGAGGTGTATGGGATTGAGACAATGTTTTTCTGCAATTATTAATTTATTCTCTAATTATGCTAGTCATTGACATAAACAAATGTTGTTTGTTCAAAAATTGTATAGAAAAATGCATAATAAGTGTTCGACAAAATGTGTGGATATTATCAAAGATGTACATATGGACCACAAAGTATGGACAAGTAATGTAGACATTCTAAGCACACATGTGTACAAGCGAGCATATGTACAATACAGAGTGTGTACATGTGTACAAATGCGTTATTGTTCCGTAAGAAAGTGTACATATAAACCAAAGTACATATGAATATTATAGGTGTACACACGTACACTAATAAGCATTTTTTTTTATAGTTATGTAATGCATTCATCAATGTTTCTTATCAACGCTTTTATATTTAAATATGACATTTGTTATTCGCATTTGCATTTGTTCTAACACATACATCAAAATCCCACGTGAACACATATTCCATACTAGTGCACACCTTAGTATTGCTATCCACATATACACCAACCCACTAGTATTTTGATAAATATTTGCAAGTTTTAAAACGGTCAGAAATATAATTGACTTATACACTTACTTCATATGTTTAAAAGTACATAGCTTAACGATGTCCACATGTACACTGTTGTAACGATATTCACGTGTACATTATATTTGGGAATCTGCTCATGTCACAATTATTTTTGGAAAAAGTATGTTAATATACCAAGTAGCCAAACAAAATTTATTAAAACTTGATTCAAGATCTAAACTTTACGAGAAATATAAAACTCAAAAGATGTGACAAACATCAATAGTATCATCAATCATATAGAAGAGGAATAACTTGATTACAAGATCAAAACTTTACAATCACAGACACCAAAATCTGCAAGTTTGAGCACTCTGTCATCAACCCCTGAGAGAATTTGAATCATTCATCTCTTAATTTTCCCTCCACAGAGAATCTGCAACTCGCAGTATTCGTAATCGCAGATTCGTTTTCCATTTGGAATTTTAGAAGCAATAATCCAGAGAATTTAGGATTGAAGTTTAAGGTTTTTGGAATTTTCTGGAAAAAAAAGGTGATAAACCGAGACAGATGAAGTGGGATTAGTTGATAAAATGAATCTGAGCCATTCAGAGTAAAAGTACAACAGTAAATCCAAGGGCCATGAATTAAGGCAGATATATGTCTTGTCCAATGTGTCAGATTTAATCTTGGTCGTCGGATGGGAAGAGAGATGTGCGGTTGAGATTGGTTCCTGCCTACACTCTGGTTTAGTTAGTCAGCTGCATGGTTAACAATAGACTAGTTTAATTAAGAAAGAAAGAAGATGTTAGAAAAAAAAAGTGTCTTGGTAGTAGAACCTGCCATATTGTGATATAAAAAACTTAAAACTGCCTCTGAATGTTATTATTTCTAGAAAAAAGTGTTTTGGTAGTAGAAACTGTCTTATTGTGATATAAAAAACTTAAAACTGCCTCTGATTATAATTATTTCTAAGATTAACCACACATATATATATATATATATATATATATATAATCAAGTGATAATTTTTTTAAAAGAGATGACGAATGAACAACTTTACTTCTCAATCTTTTAGCAGATATGAACAAAAAGAAGAAAAATGCTATAAACATATTAGTGACGGGATGAGGTAGCTCACTTGGTAAGAACTTTGTGGGCCAATTGTCATGCTCACGGGTTCGATGCCAGGCGGAGGCGAACTGCCCATTCTGTCACCAAATGTGGTACTGGGTGTTGGGCCTTGTCCCCAGCCCAGGTACAGCCCTCCCGGATGAAGTGGACCGTTGCCTAACCGGACCCAGGAGAATGATCCACGTAAGTGGGGAACCCCTGGATTACCAAAAAAAAAAAAAAAAAAAAAAAAAATAAATACCAGAGCATAACATATAATCACACATTCCTTAGTTTAAAAACTAGAATCTGATGATACTCTCAGATTTCCTCTCCCTTGTTTTTTAGTGTGGATTCTTGTAGTAAATTTTGATGTTTTAAAAGCAATATGTTGATTTCAATTGTTAATTTTGACTATTATGAATTCTCAATTGAAAACTAATTTGTTAATTCTAACTTTTAAATATATTAGCTCAGTAATTCTTCAACTACTACGAATGTGAGATTTTCGTTATCGATCAATCATTCTCTTGTAACTGTAGAATTTTGTGGTTTCTAGGATTCAAGGGAATCTAGATTGATTATGTACATTTATACTTGACTAGGGTTTAACAAGGAAATGCACGTTATGATCAGTGGCCGAGGTAGGAATTGAAAGCAATGGGGTCAAAATTTTATATATATGAAACTGGCTAGATATTAAGGGGGTCAAACTACTGAAACTCAACCAAATAATATAGATATATATATATTAAAAATTTATGTCAAACTACTGAAACTCAACCAAATAATATAGATATATTAAAAATTTATGCCTAAATTTGAATAATTCTTAAAATTGATATAGGTCAAATGACCCACATGCTTCTTAGCTAGTTCCGCCACTGGTTATGATCCTATAACGGTTTCTAACAGAATAAGATATATACTAGACATTTCAATTAAAAATAATTAATTTAAAAATCCTCCATTTGTGCAGTAATGATACCTATATGTTACACGTTGAAGCAATGGTAGGAGAAGAACAAAAAAAAACTAGAAGCATAGGAGAATAATAAAATGATGTTAATATCATCTCACTACTGAACTCAATGCACATGCACAACGTCTTTTTGCATTAAGAGTGTGTGTTACAAAAATTACAAATAAAAATTTCACTCTCTTTGATCGCTAAAAAAACTTCTTGTACCTTCTCCTCTCTAGTATTATATATATATGTGCCATCTTGTTGTATGTTTTTGCCTCTACTCTTCTAACGAATGTCTTGATGAACGGTAAAGATCATACGGAGCCCATAGATGATCCACACTACAAGGCTTCCTCGAATCTAGTCTCAACCACGGCTTCCCTTTCCCACTCCAATGAAGAAGACTTATAGGACCAGGATGCAACGTTCTACACTTCCCTTCAAAGTTGTCCCCTCCGAGCCCATGCTGGTTCCACCTGTGGTCAACAGCTTTTATATCACCGGCGAATATAAGCAGAAACGGAGGCAATGATCCTAAATGATATATCCTCCTCTGCTTCTGAACAGTCATCCACTCTTCTACCTTTTGTGTATACATTCCTCTCCTCCATTTACCAACGTCCACGACCATCACTCCCGTGTTGAAATAACACGGTCGTTTCCCTTCAAGTACTTTGACTAGTTCCGCGTCAGACCAGAAAGCTTTTGTGAAATAGTACGTGAAGTTTGCATGGCAGTACTCTGGAGCCGCCACGACTTTACCTTCCATCTCCACATGCCATAGCTTCTCTATGTCGTCGACCACGACTAGGTCAGAGTCTAGGTATATGATCCGGTCAACGCTGGTCGGAATGATATCCGCGAGGTAGATTCTCGCGTAGTTTAGAGGCTGGTCTAGGGCTTCCCTGATGGATTTTGAGATTTTGCTGCGGACTAGGTTTGGATCAAACTGATAAATCTTGAAGTTGAGGTAAGGAAAAGTGGATTTAATGCTGGTGAAGAGGTCGTTTTCGAAATGAGCAAGGGAGAGGAAATGAAAAGAGAGGTTTTCAGGACAAGTTGAATGTTGAAGGAGAGACAAGACAGCGGCCATTGTTCCACGGAGGTAGTTTGTGTCGAGAGTCATGGCGATGTGAATGTGGTCAGCCTCTTGGTTCCCGCATTGGTCACCGTTCCTGAAAGCCGGGGCTTCTCTGAATACAGGAAGGGTTGGAGCAGAAGGCTTGTGGAGAATGACTCCAACACGAACTGCCTTTGTGGAGGTTGTGAACAAGAGGAGGTTAAAGGACAGGAGGCCTAGGAGTTGTGTGTAGGAGCGGCTCCTTGAGGCCATCCTGAACCTAATTCTCAGGTAAAGTCTTTTATTGTATTTTTTTTTTTTAAATAAAAAGGTTAATTACAAATTAAAAAGATGAATAGTTAATAGAGGAGCCATTGGTAGGGAAGGGCTAGAATAAAGGATTTGAGGAGAGGCTTGTTTTATTAGCAGTCGAGATGTGAGGAAGAGATTGAAGTTCGGACTGTTTCGCACACAATCTTTGTCTTAAAAAATCCATTTCCTCTGAAATAGGGGAGGGTTTTTAGATTTTGTTTCTACTTTCCGTAGATTCTTAGAAACTGGTGTATGTTTTTGTTTTTGGTAATTAAAGATTATGGCTTATTTTAGGACGATGAAACTGTGTTGATAAGTTTGATTTGCTGTCGTTTCCTTTAGTTGACTGTGCTGGTGGAATGTTTTTTAGAAAGTTCTAAAATTAGAATAAGAATTCTCTTCTAAAATGTATTGTATATGGTTTCCATTTAGTTTGGTAAAATAACAATTTTTTAACTTAAATCCATCTCAAAATAGAGCTGTCTTTTATTTAGAAACAGTTAAAACCATATTAATATGCCAAATGTAACATCACACCATCTCAAGTTGTTAAGAAAGAGTCTGATACTCACTCCCCCTTTTGAGAAGAAAATGTGTGTTACTCCCGATCTTCACCTAGATATATAGTCGCTGCATGTCCCGCACATTTACCAAAGAGTTTTATGCTAGTATCATTAATTTGGTTTAAACATAGTCCAATTCATTACTCCGTCCGTTTCATTTTTAGTGTCATTTTGGATTTATCCACAGATTAAAAAAACAATTAATTTTATATATTTTATATTTAAAAACACAATATCTATACAACCATATTTTAACTAATAAAAAAATAAATTGTTGAATAAAATTAATAAATTTTGCATTGAAAGTCGAAAACGACACTTA
The DNA here is from genome assembly GCF_000695525.1 of Brassica oleracea var. oleracea. Lineage (NCBI taxonomy): Eukaryota > Viridiplantae > Streptophyta > Magnoliopsida > Brassicales > Brassicaceae > Brassica > Brassica oleracea. The sequence goes on along the minus strand of NC_027748.1, from coordinate 42,110,124 downwards.
TTTTGTAACAAATTTTTTTTTCTACAACGACATTTAATATGAAACCGAGAGAGTATTATCTATTTGTTCTGGTCTTAAACCTATTTTTGAAGAGTTTTTATGCTCAAATAAATTTTTTTTTTGAGAAATATATGTTTTTTATCCATATTGATAAACCATACATGAACCTCACAAGACAGAAGAACATCATCCGAATTTAAATATAAACCCATGACCTAAGTTGATATAAGAAAATATCAACCATGTTTAGTTAGAAGACATAAATAATGATGAGTTCTATAGCTTCAATGTTGAAAGTGTATTTAGGAGTAAGATGACCTCTAATTTTTGTAAGGCCATCATTGTTTATTAGTAGTAAAGTTACAGTTGAAAGAGAGGTAAAACTATAGGCGAGGGCCCAATAAATTCGTTAGGCCCATTAAGCCTTTCTACACTGAAACAATAATAATGTCTGAAAGAAGCGAGAAAAGTTAGATTTTTTCTCGGGAAAGAAAAATATTCAATCAGTTTCTCAAAAAATCTATGTTTGATTTGGTAACTCGTGCAGAGGCCAAACCTACCCCTGCACTCCATCCGTCAGATCAACCAAAAGTCATCTCTCTTTCTTCTCTTTCTCTCTCTTTGTTTTTATATTCTTTTCTTTAAGAACAAATTCCTCTGCTTCGCTTTTTTAGGGTTCCTCGAATTTTTTGACGCTTTCTCTTTCAAAGGGTTGACGCAATAATCAATCCTTTAAGGGGAAACGTTGAGGAAGACACGAATCAGACAAAAAGAGGAAGAAAGAGACCGAACACGAACAATAAAGTTGTTCCCTTTTTCTTCCTTCTTCCTCTGCTCAGGATTGGGCAAAACAAAGATTCTGTCTTTGTGTCGGAATCACATTATTCCCTTCTACACAACATGAAATCTCCCAAACCCTTCACTTCCCAAGACGCCATTGTTGAATCCAACCAATACCCTTCTCTCTGTTTCTCAGGAGATCGCTTGTTCTAGCAGAAACACAGCATCCTCTGTTCCGAAACAGAGCATCCTCTGTTTTGAAGAATCTTTTATTTTGTGTGTGTAAATCATCTCCTCTGTTTTTTTCTAGATGGGTTGTGTTCAATGCAAATGCTGTAGACGATACCCACCTTCATCATCATCAGGAGATTCCCACAGACGTGGCGGAGACGCTAAGGTCAAACCAAACGTCGTCGTTCAGAAGCCTCCTCTCTCCTCATCGATCCAAGTCCCTTCTCCAAACTTCGACATGGTTTACTCTGTTCTCTCTCAGCGAGGGTACTACCCAGACTCCCCCGATAAGGAGAACCAAGACGCTTACTGCATCAAAACCGAGCTCCAAGGAAACCCCAACGTTCATTTCTTCGGCGTCTTCGACGGACACGGCGTGTTCGGCACGCAATGCTCGAGTTTCGTCAAGGAGAGGGTCGTGGAGATGCTTTCTGAAGACCCTGCTCTGCTTCAAGATCCGGAGAAGGCTTACAAGTCTGCTTTCTTGAGGGTCAACGAGGAGTTGCACGAGAGCGAGATCGATGATTCGATGAGTGGGACCACTGCTATAACAGTTCTTGTCGTTGGAGACAAGATCTATGTCGCTAATGTCGGTGACTCGAGAGCTGTTCTCGCTGTTAAAGACAAGAACAGGATCATAGCAGAGGATTTGTCTTATGATCAGACGCCTTTTAGGGAAGATGAATGCGAGAGGGTGAAAGCGTGTGGAGCAAGAGTGATGACTGTTGATCAAGTCGAAGGGTTGAAAGATCCGAATATACAAACGTGGGCTAATGAAGAGAGCGAAGGAGGTGACCCGCCTAGGCTTTGGGTACAGAACGGGATGTATCCAGGGACAGCGTTCACTAGAAGCGTTGGAGATTGTACAGCTGAAGGGATCGGTGTTACCGCGGAGCCTGAAGTGTCTATGGTTCATCTTTCGCCTAATCATTTGTTCTTTGTTGTTGCGAGTGATGGGATCTTTGAGTTTCTTCCAAGCCAAGCTGTTGTTGATATGGTAATATATAAAGGACATAAAGACCCAACTCCTTTGAAGGTCTCTTATGTCTGTGTTGTGTGTGTGTGTTTGTAGGTGGGGAGATATGCTGATCCGAGAGATGGATGCGCAGCAGCGACAGCGGAATCATACAAACTGTGGTTGGAGCATGAGAATAGGACTGATGATATCACAATTATCATTGTACAGATCAAAAATTTGTCTAATGAATGATGATGATCATGATGATGGCATGATTCAGTATTCCTATTTGCCCACCTTTGTTTGTTTGTTGTATACTCTTACTATGTCACATATTCATCATATATAGCAAGTAAAAGTAATGCTCTCTCTTTATATCATGTGTACGAGCTTCTTTCTCACATCTCTGGCTACTAAGAGATGAGATCTGAAATCTGAATCCGACCCACTTGCAACTCATTTATTCCATATTTACACACCAGGAGCTGAAAACAGCAGATTATTATAGGAGACAATGGGTGTGATCGGTAGTGGTTCTAAGTGCTGTCCGCAGCCCAATTTATTTTTACAGTCTTTAATACAAATTTCAAAATCACAGCTTTTGAAATAATCTACAGCTGTACAAGTGCTATGTAGAGCCAAAAATCCAGAGCAATGTTTTGGAGTTTTCCATAAAATTCTACAGCAATAAAATCTAAAGCCACATCAAAAAGTCTACAAATTTTTTTGTAAAGCAAAATTTTTAAAGCTACAGTCATTACCAATCGGACACAATATGGTCACCGTGCGAGATAAGCTTTGATAATAACTATTGTCTTGCTGCTGAATGTTTTTCTTTTTGAGAAAGTAATCTTGCTGCTGAATTTTGTATCCTGACTTAATGTTTTAGCTGATTTAATCTGAGTATATGATGTGATAAATATTTGGAATATTTCTAAATATTTATTATTTATTTTATTAATTATTTAGATGGCTATCTTTGTTATTTTAGGGTTTTACGGTTTTCTTATATATAGACGTTTAAGCTTAAGTTTGTAGTGGGATTATTGATATTGATATTTTTATAAAAATGCTTTTGTTAAGCACTGAGAAGAATCTTCTCAACCTTGTTTTCGGTAGATCTGTGGATCTCAACGAGTTCAAAAAAGCAACGTCTCTTAGGTATTCTCAGAATCAATAGGTTACTTGCATTATCGTAGCTTCCGCTATATCAGGTGGTATCAGAGCTGGTGTTTTGGTTTCTTAATCAAAATTCGATTCTGGAATCACGACGAATTTGTTCGTGAAAGTGAAGTAATTGTTTATAGAATTTATTGGTGATCCTGTTTATGATATCCACAATGGAGATAACATAAACTTCATCAACGATCAATTATCAAGAGACGGAGACGTGACCGTTAATCAAAGTCAAAGCGTGATATCAAGTGAAGATGTCCATGTGCGCAGCCACTTCAACCCCATTAAAGAAAGTGTGTTCGGGAGGAGAATGGAAATATCAGAGGTTTTGGCTATTTATCATAAAGACCACATGGAGACAAAATTTCAGTTCCTTGTGATGTGTTTTGCTACGGGAGATTTGAAGATTAAATTGATGGTGCTAAAGGATTATGTTCTTCTATTTGATGGATACTATCGATGGAAGGCCAAAGAAAAAGAAAAATATGTGTGGCATGGACAACGTTTTGGAGTTGAAAACCACGGTTAAGATTCGAGGACGAATCTTCTTCAACCTGGAAAGAATGACGTAGATAAATATTTGGAATATTTCTAAATATTTATTATTTATTTTATTAATTATTCAGATGGCTTTTTTTTTTGAACTCATTTTAATTAAAACGAAATAAGTTAGTTGAGAACCATAAAGGCTCCATCAACTACAGAAGTTGTTACAACATTTAAGACAGATTTTGCTAACCCATCAGCTAGGGTGTTCTCTTTGGGAGGGATCCAAACAAAAACAACAAACTCAAACACAGAAGCATAAGATAGAATGTCTGCCACCACTCCGTATAGCTCGGGTATGTAGTTCCCGTCATTGATCGTCTTGATCAGCTGCTCCGAGTCGGACTCAAAGCTCACCATTGCTCTCTCTTCCTTAGCAAGCGTCTGTACTGCCTCCAGTAGAGCTAGACCTTCAGCCACTAGTGCTGATGACACAAAAGGGGTATGTTACTGGAAGCATCGATGCGCCGCAGGTGAGAGGACGACCCATCCCAACCTTGCATTCGTTCCCAATGGAGACCACGCTGCATCCGATCTGACTGTCACCATGCCTGGAGGTTTCTGCAGTGGAGACGGGATGCGGGGAGGTCTGAGAGAGGGTTCCTGGTCTGGTTTGGAGCTCCATTCCCATGCTAGCTTTATCGCCAAAGACAGAGTTTCTTCAGGGTAATAAGAATGACCTTCAAAAGTAAACTTATTTCTAGCTTTCCACAAATTCCAAAGGATCCAAGGAGCCAGTGTTGTAGATGTGACTCCCGACGGCGGTAGGCATTGTTTATCACAAAGTACGGGCCAGCTAACTGCTAAATCTATCATTCCGCTGCACTCCATCATCGTAGTGAAAGGAGCAAGGCTCCACACCTTTCTCGCAAACAAACAGTGGAAGAGGAGATGAAGAATAGATTCCGAGCATCCGCACCATTTACACCTTGGCTCTATAGGAACATGCCTTTCTGCTAATCTCTCTCCCACTGGAATCGCTCCCTTCAGTAGTTTCCACGAGAACATTCTCACTTTTGGTGCAATGTCAAGGTCCCAGATGTGTTTCTTCCAATTGAAGTTGACGTTGAGGTTTGCCGCATTTGCCATTTCGTCTCTGATGTCCTCCATATTGACTGCAAAGTAATAGCCAGACTTGGTTGAGTACTCCCCTGTTTTCGTTCCTAAGCAGATAACCTTATCCAGACTCCCTGATTGGCTTGGTTTGATACATTGGATCTGATCTTCCGGTACGTGTAGATGAAGTTTGTGTACGTCCCATTCACACGATTCAGGTAGCATCAGCTCTGCCACCTTGAGCTCCTGAACCTGTTCTCCCGGAGGGACCATCGGCCTCTCTTGCATCACAGTGCTCAACCAAGGATCATTCCACACACTAATTGATTGACCATTTCCAACCACCCATCCAAGTTTTTGAACAAGAAGATCTCTTCCCAAGAGGACACTCCGCCAGCCATGCGACATTACTGAGGATTCTTTAGCCAAAAGTATGTTAGAGTCTGGAAAATACTTCCCCATAAGAACCTTACTGAGCAGACAGTTCAGATTTTGATAGAGGCGCCAACTAATTTTTGCTAGTAGCGCGATGTTGAAGGTTTGGAAGTCACGCAAGCCCAGACGTCCAATCGATTTCGGCTTCGACATTGATGACCAAGAAACCCACACCATCTTCCTTGCATTCTCATTATTATCCCAAAAGAACCGAGTCACAGCAGACTGCATTCTTTTACACAAAGACACTGGTAAGGCAAAGTGAGACATGGAGTAGGAGGGGACCGCTGATAGAACACTCTGTAACATAACAAGCTTTCCTGCTGAAGAGAGGAGTTTAACCGACCAGCCACGGGCCTTTGCTTGATACGATCGACTACTGAGGAGAACATGTCCCGTTTCTTACGTCCGAAGTGCTCAGGCATGCCTAAGTATTTCCCGGTTCCACCCTCTTTATGTATCTGGAGCTCGTCTTTGACCGTCTTCTTAAGCGATTGTGGTGTTTTCCGGGAGAACGTAATGGCCGATTTTTCTTTACTGATTGATTGCCCCGACGCTTCCTCATACTTGCTTAAGATATCTTTAAGCACTACAGAATTTCCCCTACTTGATTCGAGGAAAAACATCGTATCATTCGCAAATAGAAGGTGGTTGATCCGAGGGCTAGCCCTCGCCACCCGCAGTCCCTTGAGAGAACCGTCTTCTTGCGCCCTATTACATAATCCCGAGAGAACCTCACTACACATAATGAATATGTAGGGAGAGAGAGGGTCTCCTTGACGGATACCTCTACTCGGTACTACCTTCCCTCTAGGCAAGCCGTTAATGAGGAAGGAGTAGGTAACCGACGAGATACACTGCATTATGCAGTTAACAAGCTTTTGGTGGAATCCCAACCGCAGCATCACTAGCAAGATAAAGTCCCACTCTAGGCGATCATACGCCTTACTCATGTCCGTCTTAACGGCAATCGCACATCGTTGTTCCGCCTTGGACGTTTTGAGGTAGTGTAACACTTCATGAGTTATCAAAACATTATCGCCTACAGCCCGGCCCGGAACGAACGCCGATTGATTCTCGGAGATGAGCTTCTCCATCATAGGCTGAAGGCATCGGGTAAAAAATTTGGAGTATATCTTGTAATAGACATTACACAAAGCTATAGGCCGATAATCCGAGACTTTCTGTCGGTTGTTGATCTTTGGAATCAGCTGGATATGCGTATCATTGATGTACTCCGGCAGGGGCTGTCCATTAAAGAAACCCTGCACTTCTCGATTGATGTCCGGGCCTATCTCTTCCCAATGGATGTGGAAAAATCCGGCCGAGAATCCGCCCGGTCCGGGAGCCTTATCGGCATTGATCGAGAAAGCTGCCTCTCGGATCTCCACTGCCGAGGGTATGGCTAAAAGCATATTGTTCTCCTCCTCAGTCACAATCGGCCGTAGCGCTTGCTTCACTGTTTCTTCCCTTTCCCCCGACTGAGAGGAAAACAACTTCCGAAAATAGTCATCTATCACCTGCACTATTGCACCTTCTTTGTGGACCATATTTCCATCCTCTCCCTCTATCACTGAGAATACATTAATTAGCTCTCTTACGTGCTCTCGTAGTTGCATGGAAGAACCCGGTGTTACGGTCCCCGAGCTTTAACCACAAGAGTCGGCTGTGCTGTTTCCAAAACTCCTCCTCCGCTAAGTAAGCCGCATTTAACTTTAATGCGATCTCTTGGATAAGTACGGTATCATTCAGGGGACTAGCCAGTGCTCTGTCAAGCTCACGCTGCTGCTGCTCGATAACCTTCTAGCTGTTTCTCTGTTGTTCTCTGTTCCAGGCTGATATCGCGCTTCTCACTGAAGTTAGCTTTGCACTGGCCGGCAAGCCTGCATTCTCGCGCCATGATTCAGTGATCACTTTCCTTGCTGCCTCATTCTTACAAAGTCGTCGGTCGTACCTAAAGATCCCACGTCTTCTTTTAGCTCCATTGTCAAAAAACGACATCAACGGTTTGTGATCGGAGCTCATATCAGCTTCTAGGTATTGACACCTAGCTGATGGGTAACATTCAGCCCACATGGTGTTAGAGGCCGCTCTGTCTAATCTGCACCTAACTAAATGATCCCCTCGTTTTCCCCTCCACGATAGAGGGTCCCCCGAGTGTTGCAAGTCAAACAGATCGCCCTCGGAGAAGAAGGTGCGAAGGTCTGAAAAAGATCCTTCGGGCCTCTCTGGCCCGCCTTCCTTTTCGATACTGCAGAGTAAATCGTTGAAATCCCCTGTAGAACCAGGCTTCCTCTCTGATAATAGCTTTGGTTACAAGCTGATCCCATAGGAAACTTCTTTGGTTTCTATCCGTGCTAGCATGCACAAAGGATGAGTAGAACGTTTTCCCTTCAAACTCAATAGTCGTGTCAATTACCTGGGCATTAGACTCGATAACTTGAAGGTTTAGGCCTTGTTTCCAGAACAGGCCGAGGCCACCAGCCCCATGGCCCGTTGGGGTAACTAGATGGTGATAGTCGTACCGCAGGTGCTCCAATTTCTTTAGTACAACTGCATCGGGGTTTTTTGATTCCATTATAAAGATGATATCCGGGTCAAACTTCTTCGATATCGCCTTCAGTCTACGAACTGTCCGGGGATTCCCCGAGCCCTGACAGTTCCAGCTAAGTATTGCTAAGGAACGGCGTTGGATGGACCCCGAAAATCCATCCTTCACCGAGCTGCCGGGGGGATCATCTGGGATATTGGAATTATTTAGATGGCTATCTTTGTTATTTTAGGGTTTTACGGTTTTCTTATATATAGCCGCTTAGGCTTATGTTTGTATTGGGATTATTGATATTGATATTTTTATAAAGAGCTTTTGTTAAGCACTGAGAATAGAGAAGATTATTCTCAACCTTGTTTTCGGTAGATTTGTGGATCTCGACGAGTTCAAGAAGGCAACGTCTCCTAGGTATTCTCAGAATCAATAGGTTATTTGCATTATCGTAGCTTCCGCTATATGACATTACAGCATGTGCATTTTGAGTCTGGATTCCTTCAAAAAAAGAGTACTAATAGCTTTACTTACAAGTACAACAATCACATTTATAGACCTAGTTGAAAAAGATAGTTCAGTGATGAACAAAACAAAGACGGGATTAATTTTTTAAAAAGCCTGATTGGTTTGCACTCGAATTTGTTATATTTGCCTCTTTGATCCTCGGTTTGAATCCAGTTATGCAAATGTCATTGGCCTGATTTGCTTGAACCAATTGGTAAGTTGGGCTGGGACCCTGGTGAACCGACGTCGATTAAAACGGTTAGTAACGTTTATACTCTTAATGAATAAAACTAGAATACGACCCGCGTTAAAACACAGAGCATTTTTTTTCGTTTTTAATTTACAAAATAATATTATTTCGTAAAATCGATAGCATATTCTGATTTCCACATTTTTAGGATCAGTTACATGAAAATAAAAAGAGAATTCCACTTTTCAAATATAACAGATTAAAAAAAAACCCGAATTAAGTTGTTAGAGAATATTTTGTTTGCAAGACACGCTAGTGTAGATTTGATCAAATATATTCTTAATGTGATTAGAATATTCTGGATAGATGATTGTATTAGATAATAATTAGATAAACATATATTTTAAATTACAAAATACAATGTATATAAATGAACCGATTTACACATAGATTTTGAGAAAATTTTCAAAAATATAATAATATTGTTTTAATGCATAGTTGCATCCTGCACTAACATATGACGATGTTCAAAGAGGTTTGGAGCCTTTGTTGTCTCCGTTTTTCAAGAAAATATTGGTTTTATAGTGGTTATTCCATCGATTTAGGGAGTATTATGAAGTTTTACTAAATTAATGGATAAAAAAATTATAACAATTCCCATATATCATGAAAAGAACTTAAAATATATTAATACAATCGTAGAATGTGGTTAGAAATTTTAAAACAATACTAAAGATTATAGGCTTCAGTATATAAAGTATTTACCAAAGACACAATATTTTCGTAGGGGTTGTTAACACATAGATATTGACAAAATTTCAAAAAATATGATAATATTGTTTTAATGCATAGTTACATCCGGTAATAATATACGATGATGGTCAAAGAGGTTTGGAACATTTGTTGTCTCTATTTCTCTAGATAATAGCGATTTTATAATGGTTAGTCCCCTAATTTAGGAAGTATATGAAGTTTACTAAATTAAATTATAAAAACAATTGAACTATGCTAATTTACCATAAAAAATAGTTTAGCATACATTAATACAAATGTAGAATATGGTGAGAAATTTTAAAACAACACTAAAGATTATAGGCTTCAGTATATAAAGTATTTACCAAA
>NC_027748.1:42096589-42097217 GCF_000695525.1 Brassica oleracea var. oleracea | reverse complement strand
ACACAATATTTTCGTAGGGGTTGTTAACACATAGATATTGACAAAATTTCAAAAAATATGATAATATTGTTTTAATGCATAGTTACATCCGGTAATAATATACGATGATGGTCAAAGAGGTTTGGAACATTTGTTGTCTCTATTTCTCTAGATAATAGCGATTTTATAATGGTTAGTCCCCTAATTTAGGAAGTATATGAAGTTTACTAAATTAAATTATAAAAACAATTGAACTATGCTAATTTACCATAAAAAATAGTTTAGCATACATTAATACAAATGTAGAATATGGTGAGAAATTTTAAAACAACACTAAAGATTATAGGCTTCAGTATATAAAGTATTTACCAAAAACTCAATATTTTTGTAGGGAACACATAGATTTTGAGAAAATTTCAAAAATACGAAAAATATTGTTTTAATGCATAATTTCATCCTGCACTAACTTATGATGATGGTCAAAGAGGTTTGAAGCCTTTGTTGTCTCTGTTTTTCAAGAAAATAGTGCTTTTATAGTGGTTATTCTATCGATTAAGGGAGTATTATGAAATTTTATTAAATTAATTGATAAAAAAGTTATAATGATTCCCATATACCATGAAAAAGAGCTTAAAATACATTAATACAA
>NC_027748.1:42090617-42096400 GCF_000695525.1 Brassica oleracea var. oleracea | reverse complement strand
TCTAGGAGCCTTTGTTGTCTCCGTTTTTCAAGAAAATAGTGATTTTATACAGGTTATTTCATTGATTTAGGGAGTATTATGAAGTTTTACTAAATTAATTGATAAAAAATTATAACGATTCCCATATACCATCAAAAACAGCTTAAAATACATTAATACAAATGTAGAATGTGGTTAAAATTTTTAAAACAACACTAAAGATTATAGGCTTCAGTATATAAAACATTTACCAAAAACTCAATATTTTCTTAGGGGGTTATTAACACATGGATTTTGAGAAAATTTCAAAAAACATGACAATATTGTTTTAATGCATAGTTGCATCCTGCACTAACATGTGATGATTGTTCAAAGAGGTTAGGAGCCTTTGTTGTCTCCGTTTTTGGAGAAAATAGTGATTTATAGTGGTTATTTCATTGATTTAGGGAGTATTATGAAGTTTTACTAAATTAATTGATAAAAAAATTATAACGATTCTCATATACAATCAAAAATAGCTTATAATAGCTTAAAATGCATTAATACAAATGTAGAACGTGGTTAGAAATTTTAAAACAACACTAAAGATTATAGGTCTCAGTATATAAAACATTTACCAAAAACTCAATATTTTCTTAGGGGGGTTTAACACATGGATTTTGAAAAAATTTCAAAAAATATGACAATATTGTTTTAATGCATAGTTGCATCCTACACTAACATATGATGAATTTCAAAGAGGTTAGGAGCCTTTGTTGTCTCCGTTTTTTTCAAGAAAATAGTGATTTTATAGTGGTTATTTCATTGATTTAGGGAGTATTATGAAGTTTTACTAAATTAATTGATAAAAAATTATAACGATTCCCATATACCATAAAAAATAGCTTAAAATACATCAATACAAATGTAGAATGTGGTTAGAAATTCTAAAACAACACTAAAGATTATAGGCTTCAATATATAAAGTATTTACCAAAAAACATAATATTTTCGTACGGGTTAACACATAGAAATTAACAAAATTTCAAATTTCAAAAAATATGACAATATTGTTTTTATGCATAGTTGCATCCTGTAGTAACATATGATGATGGTAAAAGAGGGTTGGAACATTTTTTGTCTCCATTTGTCTAGATAATAGCGATTTTATAATGGTTAGTTCCCTAATTTAGGGAATATATGAAGTTTTACTAAATTAAATTATAAAAACAATTGAACTACGCTCATTTACCATGAAAAAGAGTTTAGCATACATTATACAAATGTAGAATATGGTTAGAAATTTTAAAACAACACTGAAGATTATAGGCTTCAGTATATAAAACATTTATTAAAAACTCAATATTTTCGTAGGTTAACACATGGATTTTGAGAAAATTTCAAAAAATATGACATTATTGTTTTAAAGCATATTTGCATCCTGCACTAACATATGATGATATTCAAAGAGGTTAGGAGTCTTTGTTGTCTCCGTTTTTCAAGAAAATAGTGATTTTATAGTGGTTATTTCATTGATTTAGGGAGTATTATGAAGTTTTACTAAATTAATTGATAAAAAAATTATAATGATTTCCATATACCATCAAAACGAGCTTAAAATACATTAATACAATTTAGAATGTGGTTAGAAATTTTAAAACAACACTAAAGATTATAGGCTTCAGTATATAAAACATTTATCAAAAACACAATATTTTCATAGGGGTGTTAACACATGGATTTTGAGAAATTTTTTAAAAATATGACAATATTGTTTTAATGCATAGTTGCAGGAGCCTTTGTTGTCTCCGTTTTTTTCAAGAAAATAGTGATTTTATAGTGGTTATTTCATTATTATGAAGTTTTACTAAATTAATTGATAAAAAATTATAATGATTTCCATATACCATCAAAAAGAGCTTTAAATACATTAATACAATGTAGAATGTGGTTAAAAATTTTAAAACAACACTAAAGATTATAGGCTTCAGTATATAAAGTATTTACCAAAAATTCAATATTTTCGTTGGGGTTAACACTTAGATATTGACAAAATTTCACAACATATGACAATATTGTTTTAATGCATAGTTGAATCATGTACTAATATATGATGATGGTCAAAGAGGTTTGAAACATTTTTTGTCTCCATTTCTCAAGATAATAGCGATTTTATAAAGGTTAGTCCCCTAATTTAGGGAGTATATGAAGTTCTACTAAATTAAATTATAAATCAATTTAAATATTCTCATTTACCATGAAAAAGAGTTTAACATAAATCAATACAAATGTAGAATATGGTGAGAAATTTTAAAACAACACTGAAGATTATCGGCTTCGGTATATAAAATATTTACCAAAAACTCAATATTTTTGTTAGGGTTAACACAAAGATTTTGATTTTTTTTCAAAAAATACGACAATATTGTTTTAATGCATAATTGCATTCTACACTAACATATGATGATGTTCAAAGAGGTTTGGAGCCTTTGTTGTCTCCGGTTTTCAAGAAAATAGTGATTTTATAGAGGTTATTCAATCGATTTAGGGAGTATTATGAAGTTTTACTAAATTAATTGATAAAAAATAATAACGATTCTCATATACCATGAAAAAGAGCTTAAAATACATTAATACAAATGTAGAATGTGGTTAGAAATTTTAAAACAACACAAAAGATTATAGGCTTCAATATATAAAACATTTATCAAAAACACAATATTTTCGTAGGGGTGTTAACACATGGATTTTGAGAAAATTTCAAAAAAGATGACAATATTGTTTTAATGCATAGTTGCATCACGCACTAACATATGATGACGTTCAAAGAGGTTAGGAGCCTTTGTTGTCTTCGTTTTTCAAGAAAATTGTGATTTTATAGTGGTTATTCCATTGATTTAGGGAGTATTACGAAGTTTTACTAAATTAATTGATAAAAAAATTATAACGATTCTCATATACCATCAAAAATACCTTAAAATACATAATACAAATGTAGAATGTGCTTTGAAATTTTAAAACAACACTAAAGATTATAGGCTTCAGTATAAAAAGGATTTACCAAAAATACAATATTTTCGTAGGGGTTAACACATAGAAATTAACAAAATTTCAAAAAATATGACAATATTGTTTTAATGCATAGTTGCATCCTGTACTAACATATGATGATGGAAAAGAGGTTTGGAACAGTTTTTGTCTCCATTTTTCTAGATAATAACGATTTTATAACGGTTAGTTCCCTAATTTAAGGAATATATGAAGTTTTACTAAATTAAATTATAAAAACAATTGAACTATGCTCATTTACCATGAAAAAAAATTTAGCTTACATTATAAAAATATAGAATGTGGTTAGAAATTTTAAAACAACAATGAAGATTATAGGCTTCAGTATATAAAACATTTACCAAAAACTCAATATTTTTGTAGGGGTTAACACATGGATTTTGAGAATATTTCAAAAAATACGACAATATTATTTTAATGCATAGTTATATCATGCACTAACATATGATGATATCCAAAGAGGTTAGGAGCCTTTGTTATCTCATAGTGATTTTTTATTGGTTATTCCATCGATTTAGGGAGTATTATGAAGTTTTACTAAATTAATTGATAAAAAAATTATAATGATTTCCATAGACGATCAAAAAAGCATAAAATACGTTAATACAAATGTAGAATATGGTTAGAAATTTTTGAAAAACACTAAAGATTATAGGCTTCAGTATATAAAGTAATTACCAAAAATACAATATTTTCATTAGGGTTAACACATAGATATTGACAAAATTTTAAAAAATATGACAATATTGTTTTAATGCATAGTTGCATCATGTACTAACAAATGATGATATTCAAAGAGGTAAGGAGCCTTTGTTGTCTCCCATTTTCAAGAAAATAGTGATTTTATAGTGGTTATTCCATCGATTTAGGGAGTATTATTAAGTTTTACTAAATTAATTGATAAAAAAATTATAATGATTCCCATATTCCATCAAAAAGAGCTTAAAATACATTAATACAAATGTAGAATGTGGTTAGAAATTTTAAAACAACACTAAAGATTATAGGCTGCAGTATATAAAGTATTTACCAAAATTACAATATTTTCGTTGGGGTTAACACATAGATATTGACAAAATTTCAAAAAATATGACAATATTGTTTTAATGCATAGTTGAATCCTGTACTAATATATGATGATGGTCAAAGAGGTTTGGAACATTTTTTGTCTCCATTTCTCTAGATAATAACGATTTTATAATGGTTTGTTCCCTAATTTAGGGAATATATGAAGTTTTACTAAATTAAATTATAAAAAAATTGAACTATGCTCATTTACCGTGAAAAAAAGTTTAGCATACATTATACAAATTTATAATGTGATTAGAAATTTTAAAACAACACTGAAAATTATAGGCGTCAGTATATAAAACATTTATCAAAAACTCAATATTTTCGTAGGGGGGGCTAACACATGGATTTTGAGAAAATTTCAAAAAATACGACAATATTGTTTTAATGCATAGTTGCATCTTTCACTAACATATGATGATATTAAATGAGGTTAGGAGCCTTTGTTGTCTTCGTTTTTCAAGAAAATAGTGATTTTATAGTGGTTACTCCATCGATTTAAGGAGTATTACGAAATTTTACTAAATTAATTGATAAAAATATCATAATGATTCACATATACCATAAAAAGAGCTTAAAATAAATTAATACAAATGTAGAATGTGGTTAGAAATTTTAAAACAACCCTAAAGATTATAGGATTCAATATATAAAGTATTTACCAAAAATACAATATTTTCAACACATAGATATTGACAAAATTTCAAAAAATATGACAATTTTGTTTTAATGCATAGTTCCATCCTGTACTAGTATATGATGATGGTCAAAGAGGTTTGGAACATTTTTTGTCTCCATTTCTCTAGATAATAACGATTTTATAAAGGTTATTCCCCTAATTTAGGGAGTATATGAAGTTTTACTAAATTAAATTACAAAAACAATTTAACTATTCTCATTTACCATGAAAAAGAGTTTAACATACATTAATACAAATGTAGAATATGGTGAAAAATTTTAAAACAACACTGAAGATTAGGCTTCGGTATATAAAGTATTTACCAAAAACTCAATATTATTGTTGGGGTTAACACAAAGATTTTGAATTTTTTTCAAAAAATAAAAAAATATTGTTTTAATGCATAGTTGCATTCTACAATAACATATGATGATTTTCAAAGAGGTTTGAAGCCTTTGTTGTCTCCATTTTTCAAGAAAATAGTGATTTATAGTGGTTATTCAATCGATTTAGGGAGTATTATGAAGTTTTACTAAATTAATTGATAAAAAATTATAACGATAATCATATACCATGAAAAAGAGCTTAAAATACATTAATACAAATGTAGAATGTGGTTAGAAATTTTAAAACAACCCTAAAGATTATAGGATTCAATATATAAAGTATTTACCAAAAATACAATATTTTCAACACATAGATATTGACAAAATTTCAAAAAATATGACAATTTTGTTTTAATGCATAGTTCCATCCTGTACTAGTATATTTTAGGAGCTTTTGTTGTCTCCGTTTTTCAAGAAAATTATGATTTTATAGTGTTTATCGATGATGTTGAAAGAGGTTTGGAGCCATTGTTGTCTCCGTTTTTCAAGAAAATAGCGACTTTATAGTGGTTATTCCATCGATTTAAGGATTATTATGAAGTTACTAAATTAATTGATAAAAATATTATAACAATTCTCATATACCATGAAAGAGAGTTTAACATATATTAATACAAATA
>NC_027748.1:42086445-42088865 GCF_000695525.1 Brassica oleracea var. oleracea | reverse complement strand
AGGAGTCTTTGTTGTCTCCGTTTTTCAAGAAAATTGTGATTTTAAAGTGGTTATTCCATTGATTTAGGGAGTATTACGAAGTTATACTAAATTAATTGATAAAAAAATTATAACGATTCCCGTATACCATCAAAAATACCTTAAAATACATTAATACAAATGTAGAATGCGCTTAGAAATTTTAAAACTACACTAAAGATTATAGGCTTCAGTATATAAAGTATTTACCAAAAACACAATATTTTCGTAGGGGGTTAACACATAGAAATTAACAAAATTTCAAAAAATATGAGAATATTGTTTTTATGCAGAGTTGCATCCTGTACTAACATATGATGATGGAAAAAGAGGTTTGGAACATTTTTCGTCTCAATTTTTCTAGATAATAGCGATTTTATAAAGTTTACTTTCTCTAATTTAGGGAATATATGAAGTTTTTCTAAATTAAATTGTAAAAACAATTGAACTATGCTCGTTTACCATGAAAAAGAGTTTAGCATACATTATACAAATATATAATGTGGTTAGAAAGTTTTAAACAACACTGAAGATTATAGGCTTCAGTATATAAAACATTTACCAAAAACTCAATATTTTCGTAGGGGTTAACATATGGATTTTGAGAAAATTTCAAAAAATACGACAATATTGTTTTAATGCATAGTTGCATCCTGCACTAACATATGATGATATTCAAAGAGGTTAGGAGCCTTTGTTGTTTCCGTTTTTCAAGAAAATAGTGATTTTATAATAGTTATTTCATCGATTTAGGGAGTATTATGAAGTTTTACTAAATTAATTGATAAAAAATTATAATGATTCCCATTTACCATCAAAAAGAGCTTTAAATACATTAACAAATGTATAATGTGGTTAAAAATTGTAAAACAACACTAAATATTATAGGCTTCAGTATATAAAGTATTTACCAAAAATACAATATTTTCGTTGGGGTAAACATATAGATATTGAAAAAATTTCAAAAAATATGACAATATTGTTTTAATGCATAGTTACATCCTGTACTAATATATGATGATGGTCAAATAGGTTTGGAACATTTTTTGTCTCCATTTCTCTAGATAATAGCAATTTTATAAAGGTTAGTCCCCTAATTTAGGGAGTATATGAAGTTTTACTAAATTAAATTATAAAAACAATTTAACTATTCTCATTTACTATGAAAATGAGTTTAACATACATTAATACAAATGTAGAATATGGTGAGAAATTTTAAAACTACACTGAAGATTATAGGCTTCGGTATATAAAGTATTTACCAAAAACTCAATATGTTTGTTGGGGTTTACACAAAGATTTTGAAATTTTTTCAAAAAATAAGAAAATGTTGTTTTAATGCATAGTTGCATTCTATACTAACATATGATGATGTTCAAAGAGGTTTAAAGCCTTTGTTGTCTCCATTTTTCAAGAAAATAGTGATTTATAGTGGATTCAATCGATTTAGAGAGTATTATGAAGTTTTTTTTAATTAATTGATAAAAAATTATTACGATTCACATATACCATGAAAAAAGCTTAAAATACATTAATATAAATGTAGAATGTGGTTAGAAATTTTAAAACAACACTAAAAATTATAGGCTTCAGTATATAAAACATTTACCAAAAACTCCATATTTTCGTAAGGAACACATGGATTTTGAGAAAATTTCAAAAAATATGACAATATTGTTTTAATGCATAGTTGACTCTTGCACTAAGATGATGTTCAAAGAGGTTAGGAGCCTTTCTTGTCTCTGTTTTTCAAGAAAATTGTGATTTTATAGTGGTTATTCCATTGATTTAGGGAGTATTACGAAGTTTTACTAAATTAATTAATAAAAAAATTATAACGATTCCCATATACCATCAAAAATAGCTTAAAATACATTAATACAAATGTAGGATATGCTTAGAAATTTTAAAATAACACTAAAGATTATAGGCTTCAGCATATAAAGTATTTACCAAAAACACAATATTTTCGTAGGGGTTAACACATAGAAATTAACAAAATTTCAGAAAATATGAGAATAATATTTTTATGCATAGTTGCATCCTGTAATAACATATGATGATGGAAAAAGAGGTTTGGAACATTTTTTGTCTCCATTTTTCTAGATAATAGCGATTTTATAATGGTTAGTTCCATAATTTAGGGAATATATGAAGTTTTACTAAATTAATTTATAAAAACAATTGAACTATGCTCATTTACCATGAAAAAGAGTTTAGCATACATTAATACAAATGTAGAATATGGTGATAAATTTTAAAACAACACTACAGATTATCAGCTTCGGTATATAAAAATTTAACAAAAACTCAATATTTTCGTAGGGGTTACCACATGGATTTCTTGTGGGGTTACCATGAAAAAGAGTTTAGCATACATTAATACAAATGTAGAATATGGT
>NC_027748.1:42086037-42086416 GCF_000695525.1 Brassica oleracea var. oleracea | reverse complement strand
AATATTTTCGTAGGGGTTAACACATAGATTTTGAGAAAAATTCAAAACACATAGATTTTGAGAAAAATTCAAAAAATACAATAATATTTTTTTAACACATAGTTGCATCCTCCACTAACATATGATGATGTTCAAAGAAGTTTGGAGCCTTTGTTGTCTCTGTTTTTCAATCAAAGAGTGATTTTATAGTGGTTATTCCATCTATTTAGAGAGTATTACGAACTTTTACTAAATTAATTGATAAAAAATTATAACGATTCTCATATACCATGAAAAAGAGTTTAAAATACATTAATACAAATGTAGAATGTGATTAGAAATTTTAAAACAACACTGAATATTATAGGCTTCAGTATATAAAACATTTACCAAAAACTCA
>NC_027748.1:42085341-42085773 GCF_000695525.1 Brassica oleracea var. oleracea | reverse complement strand
ATTTCAAAAAATATGACAATATTGTTTTAATGAATAGTTGCATCATGTACTAATATATGATGATGGTCAAATAGGTTTGGAACAATTTTTGTCTCCATTTCTCAAGATAATAGCGATTTTATAAAGGTTAGTCCCCTAATTTAGGGAGTATATGAAGTTTTACTAAATTAAATTATAGAAACAATTTAACTATTCTCATTTACCATGGAAAAGATTTTAACATACATTAATACAAATATAGAATATGGTGAGAAATTTTAAAACAACACTGGAGATTATAGGCTTCGGTATATAAAGTATTTACCCAAAAACTCAATATTTTTGTTGGGGTTAACACAAAGATTTTGAAATTTTTTCAAAAAATATGAAAATATTGTTTTAATGGATAGTTGCATTATACACTAACATATGATGATGTTCAAAGAGGTTTGG
>NC_027748.1:42083408-42085241 GCF_000695525.1 Brassica oleracea var. oleracea | reverse complement strand
CATAGTTGCATCCTGCACTAACATATGATGATGTTCAAAGAGGTTAGAAGCCTTTGTTGTCTCCGTTTTTCAAGAAACTTATGATTTTATAGGGGTTATTCCATTGATTTAGGGAGTATTACGAAGTTTTACTAAATTAATTGATAAAAAAATTATAACGATTCCCATATACCATCAAAAATAGTTTAAAATATATTAATACAAATGAAGAATGTGCTTAGAAATTTTAAAACAATACTAAAGATTATAGGCTTCAGTATATAAAGTATTTACCAAAATCACAATATTTTCGTAGGAGTTAACACATAAAAATTAACAAAATTTCAAAAAATATGACAATATTGTTTTTATGCATAATTGCATCCTGTAGTAACATACGATGATGGAAAAAGAGGTTTGGAACATTTTTTGTCTCCATTTCTCTAGATAATAGCGATTTTGTAAAGGTTAGTTCCCTAATTTAGGGAATATATGAAGTTTTACTAAATTAAATATAAAAACAATTGAACTATGCTCATTTGAAAAAGAGTTTAGCATACATTATACAAATATAGAATGTGGTTAGAAATTTTAAAACAACACTGAAGATTATAGGCTTCAGTATATAAAATATTTACCAAAAACTCAATATTTTCGTAAGGGTTAACAAATGGATTTTGAGAAAATTTTTAAAAGTACGACAATATTGTTTTAATGCATAGTTGCATCCTGCACTAACATATGATGATATTAAAAGAGGTTAGGAGCCTTTGTTGTCTCCGTTTTTCAAGAAAATAGTGATTTTATAATGGTTATTCCATAGATTTAGAGAGTATTATGAAGTTTTACTAAATTAATTGATAAAAAATTATAACGGTTCACAGATACCATGAAAAAGAGCTTAAAATACATTAATAAAAATGTAGAATGTGATTATAAATTTTAAAACAACACTGAAGATTATAGGGTTCAGTATATAAAACATTTACCAAAAACTCAATATTTTCTTAGGGGTTAACACATGGATTTTGAGAAAATTTCAGAAAATATGACAATATTGTTTTAATGCATAGTTGCATCATGCACTAACATATGATGACATTCAAAGAGGTTAGGAGGTTTTGTTGTCTCCGTTTTTCAAGAAAATAGTGATTTTACAGAGGTTATTCTATCGATTTAGGGAGTGTTATGAAGTTTTACTAAATTAATTGATAAACAATTTATAATGATTACCATATACCATCAAATAGTGCTTAAAGTACATTAATACAAATGTAGAATGTGGTTAGAAATTTTAAAACAACACTAAAGATTATAGGCTTCAATATATAAAGTATTTACTAAAAATACAATATTTTTGTTGGGGTTAACACATAGATGTTGTCAAAATTTCAAAAAATATGAAAATATAGTTTTAATGCATAGTTGCATCATGTACTAATATATGATGATGGTCAAAGAGGTTTGAAACAATTTTTGTCTCCATTTCTCTAGATAATAGCGATTTTATAAAGGTTAGTCCCCAAATTTAGGTAGTATATGAAGTTTTACTAAATTAAATTATAAAAACAATTTAACTATTCTCATTTACCATGAAAAAGAGTGTAGCATACATTAATACAAATGTATAATATGGTGAGAAATTTTAAAACAACACCAAAGATTATAGGCTTCAATATATAAAACATTTACCAAACACTCAATATTTTCGTTGGGGGTTATAACACATAGATTTTGAGAAAATTTCAAAAAAAAATGACAATATTGTTTTAATGCATAGTTGCATCATGCACTAACATATGATGACATTCAAAGAGGTTAGGAGGTTTTGTTGTCTCCGTTTTTCAAGAAAAT
>NC_027748.1:42082927-42083306 GCF_000695525.1 Brassica oleracea var. oleracea | reverse complement strand
AAACAACACTAAAGATTATAGGCTTCAGTACATAAAATATTTACCAAAAACACAATATTTTCGTAGGAGTTAACACATAAAAATTAACAAAATTTCAAAAAATATGACAATATTGTTTTTATGCATAGTTGTGTCCTGCACTAACATATGATGATATTCAAAGAGGTTATGAGCCTTTGTTGTCTCCGTTTTTCAAGAAAATAGTTATTTTATAGTGGTTATTCTATAGATTTAGGGAGTATTATGAAGTTTTACTAAATTAATTGATAAAAAAATTATAATGATTCCCATATACCATCAAAAAGAGCTTAAAATACTTTAATACAAATGTAGAATGTGGTTAGAAATTTTAAAACAACACTAAAGATTATAGGCTTCA
>NC_027748.1:42081860-42082776 GCF_000695525.1 Brassica oleracea var. oleracea | reverse complement strand
TTTTTGTCTCCATTTCTCTAGATAATAGCGATTTTATAAAGGTCAGTCCCCTAATTTAGGGAGCATATGAAGTTTTACTAAATTAAATTATAAAAACAATTTAACTATTCTTGTACCATGAAACAGAGTTAAGAATACAATAATACAAATGTAGAATGTAGTTAGAAATTTTAAAACAATACTAAAGATTATGGGCTTCAGTATTTTAACAATTTACTGGTGTTATTTTTGTTGGGGTTAACACAAATATTTTGAAAGTTTTTCAAAAAATAAGAAAAAATTATTTTATTGCATAGTTGCATTCTATACTAACAATGGTGATGTTCAAAGAGGTTTGGAGCCTTTTTTATATAAAGTATTTACCAAAAATACAATATTTTTGCCGGGGTTAACACATAGATATTGAAAAAATTTCAAAAAATATGACAATATTGTTTTAATGCATAGTTGCATCATGTACTAATATATGATGAGGGTCAAAGAGGTTGGGAACATTTTTTGTCTCCATTTCTCTAGATAATAGCGATTTTATAAAGGTTAGTCCCCTAACTTAGGGAGTATATGAACGTTTACAAAATTAAAATATAAAAACAATTTAACTATTTACATTTACCATGAAAAAGAGTTTAGCATACATTAATACAAATATAGAATATGGTGATAAATTTTAAAACAACACTAAAGATTATCAGCTTCAGTATATAAGAATTTAACAAAAACTCAATATTTTCGCAGGGGTTAACACATAGATTTTGAGAAAAATTCAAAAAATACGAAAATATTGTTTTAATGCATAGTTGCATCCTCCACTAACATATGATGATGTTCAAAGAGGTTTGGAGCCTTTGTTGTGTCCGTTTTTCAAGCAAAGAGTGATTTTATAGTGGTTATTCCATCGATTTAGGGAGTATTATGA
>NC_027748.1:42067196-42079660 GCF_000695525.1 Brassica oleracea var. oleracea | reverse complement strand
TTATAGGCTTCGGTATATAAAGTATTTACCAAAAACTCAATATTTTTGTTGGGGTTAACACAAAGATTTTGAAATTTTTTCAAAAAATAAGAAAATATTGTTTTAATGCATAGTTGCATCCTGTACTAATATATGATGATGGTCAAATAGGTTTGGAACAATTTTTGTCTCCATTTCTCAAGATAATAGCGATTTTATAAAGGTTAGTCCCCTAATTTAGGGAGTATATGAAGTTTTACTAAATTTAATTATAAAAACAATTTAACTATTCTCATTTACCATGAAAAATAGTTTAACATACATTAATACAAATGTAGATTATGGTGAGAAATTTTAAAACAACACTGAAGATTATAGGCTTCGGTATATAAAGTATTTACCAAAAACTCAATATTTTTGTTGGGGTTAACACAAAGATTTTGAAATTTTTTCAAAAAATAAGAAAATATTGTTTTAATGCATAGTTGCATTCTACACTAACATATGATGATGTTCAAAGAGGTTTTGAGCCTTTGTTGTCTCCGTTTTTCAAGAAAAAAGTGATTTTTATTGGTTATTCAATCGATTTAGGGAATATTACGAAGTTTTACTAAATTAATTGATAAAAAATTATAACGGTTCTCATATACCATGAAAAGAGCTTAAATACATTAATATAAATGTAGAATATGGTTAGAAATTTTAAAACAACACTGACGATTATAGGCTTCAGTATATAAAATATTTACCAAAAACTCAATATTTTCGTTGGGGGTTATAACACATAGATTTTTAGAAAATTTCAAAAAAAATGAAAATATTGTTTTATTGCATAGTTGCATCATGCACTAACATATGATGATGTTCAAAGAGGTTAGGAGCCTTTGTTGTCTCCGTTTTTCAATAAAATTGTGATTTTATAGTGGTTATTCCTAGATTTTATAATGGTAAGTTCTCTAATTTAGGGAATATATGAAGTTTTTCTAAATTAAATTATAAAAACAATTGAACTATGCTCATTTACCATGAAAAAGAGTTTAGCATACAATATACAAATGTAGAATGTGGTTAGAAATTTTAAAACAACACTGAAAATTATAGGCTTCAGTATATAAAACATTTACCAAAAACTCAGTATTTTCGTAGGGGGGTTAACACATGGATTTTGAGAAAATTTAAAAAATATGACAATATTGTTTTAAAGCATAGTTTCATCCTGCACTAACGTATGATAATGTTCAAAGAGGTTTGGAGCCTTCGTTGTCTCTGTTTTTCAAGAAAATAATGCTTTTATAGTAGTTATTCAATCGATTTAGGGAGTATTATGAAGTTTTACTAAATTAATTGATAAAAAAATTATAATGATTCCCATATACCATCAAAAAGAGATTAAAATACCTAAATACAAATGTAGAATGTGGTTAGAAATTTTAAAACAACATTAAAGTTTATAGGCTTCAGTATATAAAACGTTTACCAAAAACTTAATATTTTCTAGGGTTACACATGGATTTTAAGAAAATTTCAAAAAATATGACAATATTGTTTTAGTGGATAGTTTTATCCTGCACTAACATATGATGATGTTCAAAGAGGTTTGGAGCCTTTGTTGTCTCCGGTTTTCAAGAAAATAGTGATTTTATAGTGGTTATTCCGTCGATTTAGGGACTATATGAAGTTTTACTAAATTATTTGATAAACAAAATTATAATGTTTCCCATATACCATCAAAAGAGCTTAAAATACATTAATACAAATGTATAATGTTGTTAGAAATTTTAAAACAATACTAAAGATTATAGGCTTCAGTGTATAAAACATTTACCAAAAACTCAATATTTTCGTAGGGGTTAACACATAGATTTTGAGAATATTTCAAAAAAATACGACAATACATACATACTTTCATCCTGCACTAACATATGATGATGTTCAAAGAGTTTTGGAGCCTTTCATGTCTCCGTTTTTCATGAAAAATAGTGTTTTTATAGTGTTTATTCCATCGATTTAGGGAGTATTATGAAGTTTTACTAAATTAATTGATAAGAAAATTATAATGATTCCCATATACCATGAAAAAGGGCTTAAAATACTTTAATACAAATGTAGAATGTGGTTAAAAATTTTAAAACAACACTAAAGATTATAGGCCTCAGTATATAAAATATTTATCAAAAACTCAATATTTTTGTAGGGGTTAACACATAGATATTGCCAAAATTTCAAAAAGTATGAAAATATTGTTTTAACGCATAGCTTGATCATGTACTAATATATGATGATGACCAAAGAGGTTTAGAACATTTTTTGTCTCTATTTCACTAGATAAGAGCGATTTTTTAAAGGTTAATCCTCTAATTTAGGGAGTATATGAAATTTTACTAAATTAAATTATAAAAACAATTGAACAACGCTCATTTACCATGAAAAAGAGTTTAGCATACATTGATACAAATGTAGAATATGGTGAGAAATTTTAAAACAACACTAAATATTATAGGCTTCAGTATATAAAGTATTTACCAAAAACTCAATATTTTTGTAGGGGACACATAGATTTTGATAAAAAATTTCAAGAAATACAAAAATAATATTTTAATGCATAGTTGCATCCTGCACTAACATATGATGATGTTCAAAGACGTTTAGAGCCTTTGTTGTCTCTGTTTTTCAAGAAAATAGTGCTTTTATAGTGGTTATTCCATCGAATTAGGGAGTATTATGAAGTTTTACTAAATTAAGTGTTGAAAAAATTATAACGATTCTCATATACCGTGAAAAAGAGCTTAAAATACTTTAATACAAATGTAGAATGTGGTTAAAAATTTTAAAACAACACTACAGATTACAGGCTTCAGTATATAAAACATTTACCAAAAACTCAGTTGGGGGGGTTAACACATGGATTTTGAGAAAATTTCGAAAAATATGACAATATTGTTTTAATGCATAGTTGCATCCTGCACTAACATATGATGATTGGAGTCTTTATTGTCTCCGTTTTTCAAGAAAATAGTGATTTTATAGTGGTTATTCCATCGATTTAAGAAGTATTACGAAGTTTTACTAAATTAATTTATAAAAACAATTACAATGATTCCCATATACCATCAAAAAGAGCTTAAAATACATTAATACAATTGTAGAATATAGTTAGAAATTTTAAAACAACACTAAAGATTATAGGATTCAGTAAAGTATTTCCCAAAAACTCAACATTTTCGTAGGGGTTAACACATAGATTTTGAGAAAAAATGAAAAATTCAAAAAATAAGACAATATTGTTTTAATGCATAGTTGCATCCTTCACTAACATATGATGATGTTCAAATAGGTTTGGAGTCTTTGTCGTCTCCGCTTTTCAAGAAAATAGTGATTTTATAGTGGTTATTCCATCGATTTAAGAAGTATTACGAAGTTTTACTAAATTAATTTATAAAAACAATTACAATGATTCCCATATACCATCGGATTTAGTATACATTTATACAAATGTAGAATATGATTAGAAATTTGAAAACAACACTAAAGATTATAGGCTTTTGTATAGATTTTGAGAAATTTTCATCATGCACTGTTATGATGATGTTCAAAGAGGTTTGGAGCCATTGTTGTCTCCGTTTTTCAAGAAAATAGTGATTTTATAGTGGTTATTCCCTCGATTTAGGGAGTATTATGAAGTTTTATGAAGTTTTACTAAATTAATTGATAAGAAAATTATAACGATTCCCATATACCAAGAAAATGGGCTTAAAATACATTAATACAAATGTAGAATGTGGTTAGAAATTTTAAAACAACACTAAAGATTATAGGCTTCAGTATATAAAACATTTACCAAAAACTCAATATTTTCGTAGGAGTACAAATGGATTTAGAGAAAATTTTAAAAAATATGACAATGTTGTTTTAATGCATAGTTTCATCCAGCATTAACATATGATAATATTCGAAGAGGTTTGGAGTCTTTATTGTCTCCGTTTTTCAAGAAAATAGTGATTTTATAGTGGTTATTCCATCGATTTATGGAGTATTATGAAGTTTTACTAAATTAATTGATAAAAAAATATAATGATTCCCATATACCATGAAAAAGAGCTTAAAGCACATTAAAAAAATGTGGAATGTGGTTAGAAATTTTAAAACAACATTAAAAATTATAGGCTTTAGTATATAAAACATTTACCAAAAACTCAATATTTTCGTTCAGTATCATAGATATTTACAAAATTTCAAAAAGTATGACAATATTGTCTTAATGCATAGTTGCATCATGTACAAATATATGATGATGGTCAAAGAGATTTGGAACATTTTTGTCTTCATTTCTCTAGATAATAGCGATTTTATAAGGGTTAGTCCACTAATTTAGTGAGTATATGATGTTTTACTAAATTAATTTATAAAAACAATTGAACTATGCTCATTTACCATGAAAAAGAGTTTAGCATACATTAATAAAAATGTCGAATATGGTTAGAAATTTTAAAACAACACTAAAGATTATAGATTCAGTATATAAAGTATTTACCAAAAACTCAAGATTTTCGTAGGGGGTACACATAGATTTTGAGAAAATTTAAAAAAATACGAAAAAATTGTTTTAATGCATAGTTGCATCCTGCACTAACGTATGATAATATTCAAAGAGGTTTGGAGCCTTTGTTGTCTCCGTTTTTCAAGAAAATAGTTATTTCATAGTGGTTATTCCATCAATTTAGGGAGTATTATGAAGTTTTACTAAATTCATTGATAACAAAATTATAACGATTCCCATATAAAAACAATTATAACGATACCGATATACCATCAAAAAGAGCTTAAAATACATTAATACAAATGTAGAATGTGATTAGAAATTTTAAAACAACACCAAAGATTATAGGCTTCAGTATATAAAACATTTACCAAAAACTCAATATTTTCGTCGGGGTTAACACATACATATTGAAAAAATTTCAAAAAATTTGAAAATATTGTTTTAATTTATAGTTGCATCCTGCACTATCATATGATGATGTTCAAATAGGTTTGGAGTCTTTGTCGTCTCCGTTTTTCAAGAAAATAGTGATTTTCTAGTGGTTATTCCATCGATTTAGGGAGTATTATGAAGTTTTACTAAATTAAATTATAAAAACAATTGAACTATTCTCATTTACCTTGAAAAAGGGTTTAGCATACATTAATACAAATGTAGAATGTGGTTAAAAATTTTAAAACAACACCAAAGATTATAGGCTTCAGTATATAAAACATTTACCAAAAACTCAATATTTTCGTCGGGGTTAACACATACATATTGAAAAAATTTCAAAAAATTTGAAAATATTGTTTTAATTTATAGTTGCATCCTGCACTTATGACAATATTGTTTTAATACATAGTTGCATCATGCACTAACATAGGGAGTATTATGAAGTTTTACTAAATTAATTGGTAAAAAAATTATAACGATTCCCATATACCAAGAAAAAAGGCTTAAAATACATTAATAGAAATGTAGAATGTGGTTAGAAATTTTAAAACAACACTAAAGATTATAGGCATCAGTATATAAAACATTTACCAAAAACTCAATATTTTCGTAAGGGGTTAACACATGGATTTTAAGAAAATTTCAAAAAATATGACAATATTGTTTTAAAGCATAGTTTCATCCTGCACTAACACATGATGATGTTCAAAGAGGTTTGGAGCCTTTGTCGCCTCCGTTTTTCAAGCAAATAGTGATTTTATAGTGGTTATTCCTTCAATTTATGGAGTATTATGAACTTTTACTAAATTAATTGATAAAAAAATATAATGATTCCCATATACCATGAAAATGAGCTTAAAGTAGATTAATACAAATGAGGAATGTGGTTTGAAATTTTAAAACAACATTAAAGATTATAGGCTTCAGTATATAAAATATTTACCAAAAACTCAATATTTTCGTTCAGTATCATAGATATTGACGAAATTTTAAAAAGTATGACAATATTGTCTTAATGCATTGTTGCATCATGTACTAATATATGATGATTGTCAAAGAGATTTGGAACATTTTTGTCTCCATTTCTCTAGATAATAGCGATTTTATAAGGGTTAGTCCACTAATTTAGGGAGTATATAAAGTTTTACAATATAAAAACAAATCCCGTTTTTGGATCAACAATAAAGATTATAGGCTTCATTATATAAAGTATTTACCAAAAACACAATATTTTCGTAGGGGTTAACACATAGAAATTAACAAAATTTCAAAAAATATGACAATATTGTTTTTATGCATAGTTGCATCCTGTACTAATATATGATGATGGTAAAAGAGGTTTGGAACATTTTTTGTCTCCATTTCTCTAGATAATTGCGATTTTATAATTGTTAGTTCCCTAATTTAGAGAATATATGAAGTTTTACTAAATTAAATTATAAAAACAATTGAACTATGCTCATTTGCCATGAAAAATAGTATAGCATACATTATACAAATTTAGAATGTGGTTAGAAATTTTAAAACAATACTGAAGATTATAGGCTTCTGTATATAAAACATTTACCAAAAACTCAATATTTAACACATGGATTTTGAGAAATTTTCAAAAAATACGACAATATTGTTTTAATGCATAGTTGCATCATGTACTAACATATGATGATAATCAAAGCGGTTAGGAGCCTTTGTTGTCTCCGTTTTTCAAGAAAATAGTGATTTTATAGTGGTTATTCCATCGATTTAGGGAGTATTATGAAGTTTTACTAAATTAATTGATAAAAAAATTATAATGATTCTCATATTCCATCAAAAAGAGCGTAAAATACATTAATACAAATGTAAAATGTGGTTAGAAATTTTAAAACAACATTAAAGATTATAGGCTGCAGTATATAAAGTATTTACCAAAAATACAATATTTTCATTGGGGTTAACACATATATATTGACAAAATTTCAAAAAATATGACAATATTGTTTTAATGCATAGTTGCATCCTGTACTAATATATGATGATGGTAAAAGAGGTTTGGAACATTTTTTGTCTCCATTTCTCTAGATAATAGCGATTTTATAAAGGTTAGTCCCTTAATTTAGGGAGTATATGAAGTTTCACTAAATTAAATTATAAAAAAAAAAATTTAACTATTTTCATTTACCATGAAAAAGAGTTTAGCATACATTAATACAAATGTATAATATGGTGATAAATTTTAAAACAACACTAAAGATTATCGGCTTCAGTATATAAAAATTTAACAAAAACTCAATATTTTCGTAGGGGTTAACACATAGATTTTGAGAAAATTTCAAAAAAAATAAGAAAATATTGTTTTAATGCATAGTTGCATCCTCCACTAACATATGATGATGTTCAAAGAGGTTTGGAGCCTTTGTTGTGTCCGTTTTTCAAGCAAAGAGTGATTTTATAGTGGTTATTCCATCGATTTAGGGAGTATTATGAAGTTTTACTAAATTAATTGATAAAAAATTATAACGATTCTCATATACCATGAAAAACAGCTTAAAATAAATTAATACAAATGTACAATGTGGTTAGGAATTTTAAAACAACACTGAAGACTATAAGATTCAGTATATAAAACATTTACCAAAGACTATAAGATTCAGTATATAAAACACATGGATTTTCAGAAAATTTCAAAAAATATGACAATATTGTTTTAATGCATAGTTGCATCCTGCACTAACATATGATGAAGTTCAAAGAGGTTAGGAGCCTTTGTTGTCTCCGTTTTTCAAGAAAATTGTGATTTTATAGTGGTTATTTCATTGAATTAGGGAGTATTACGAAGTTTTACTAACTTAATTGATAAACAAAATTATAACGATTCCCATATATCATAAAAATAGCTTAAAATACATTAATACAAATGTATAATGTGCTTAGAAATTTTAAAACAACACTAAAGATTATATGCTTCAGTATATAAAGTATTTACCAAAAACACAATATTTTCGTAGGGGTTAACACATAAAAATTAACAAAATTTCAAAAAATATGAAAATATTGTTTTTATGCATAGTTTCATCCTGTACTAACATATGATGATGGAAAAAGAGGTTTGGAACATTTTTTGTCTCCATTTCTCTAGATAATAGCGATTTTATAATGATTAGTTCCCTAATTTAGGGAATATATGAAGTTTTACTAAATTAAATTATTAAAACAATTAAACAATGCTCATTTACCATGAAAAAGAGTTTAGCATACATTATACAAATGTAGAATGTGGTTAGAAATTTGAAAACAACACTGAAGATTTTAGGCTTCAGTATATAAAACATTTACCAAAAACTCAGTATTTTCGTAGGGGGTTGGTTAACACATGGATTTTGAGAAAATTTCAAAAAATATGACAATATTGTTTTAAAGCATAGTTTCATCCTACACTAACGTATGATGATGTTCAAAGAGGTTTGGAGCCTTTATTGTCTCTGTTTTTTAAGAAAATAATGCTTTTATAGTGGTTATTCCATCGATTTAGGGAGTATTATGAAGTTTTACTAAATT
Source organism: Brassica oleracea var. oleracea (assembly GCF_000695525.1). NCBI lineage: Eukaryota > Viridiplantae > Streptophyta > Magnoliopsida > Brassicales > Brassicaceae > Brassica > Brassica oleracea. Next base: position 42,071,169 of record NC_027748.1, on the reverse strand, counting down.
AATTGATAAAAAAAATATAATGATTCCCATATACCATCAAAAAGAGATTAAAATACACTAATACAAATGTAGAATGTGGTTTGAAATTTTAAAACAACACGAAAGTTTATAGGCTTCGGTATATAAAACTTTTACCAAAAACTTAATATTTTCGTAGGGTTACACATGGATTTTGAGAAAATTTCAAAAAATATGACAATATTGTTTTAATGCATAGTTTCATCCTGCGCTAACGTATGATGATGTTCAAAGAGGTTTGGAGCCTTTATTGTCTCCTTTTTTCAAGAAAATAGTGATTTTATAGTGGTTCTTCCGTCGATTTAGGGACTATATGATGTTTTACTAAATTATTTGATAAAAAAAATTATAACGTTTCCCATATACCATCAAAAGAGCTTAAAATACAAATGTATAATGTGGTTAGAAATTTTAAAACAACACTAAAGATTATAGGCTTCAGTGTATAAAACATTTACCAAAAACTCAATATTTTTGTAGGGGGTTAACACATAGATATTGACAAAATTTCAAAAAATATGACAATATGTTTTTTAAATTAATAGTTCATATTGTACTAATATATGATGATGGTCAAAAAGGTTTGGAACATTTTTGTCTCCATTTCTCTAGATAATAGCGATTTTATAATGGTTTGTCCCATAATTTAGGGAGTATATGAAGTTTTACTATATTAAATTATAAAAACAATTGAACAACGCTCATTTACCATGAAAAAGAGTTTAACATATATTAATACAGATATTTAATATGGTTAGAAATTTTAAAACAACACTAAAGATTATAGGCTTCAGTATATAAAGTATTTACCAAAAACTTAATATTTTCGTAGGGGGTTAACACATAGATTTTGAGAATATTTCAAACAATACGACAATACATGCATAGTTGCATCCTGCACTAACATATGATGATGTTCAAAGAGTTTTTGAGCCTTTCATGTCTCCGATTTTCATGGAAATAGTGTTTTTATAGTGTTTATTCCATCGATTTAGGGAGTATTATGAAGTTTTACTAAATTAATTGATAAGAAAATTATTACGATTCTCATATACCATGAAAAGAAGCTTAAAATACTTTAATACAAATGCAGAATGTGGTTAGAAATTTTAAAACAACGCTAAAGATTATAGGCCTCAGTATATAAAATATTTACCAATAACTCAATATTTTTGTAGGAGTTAACACATAGATATTGACAAAATTAAAAAAAGTATGACAATATTGTTTGACGCATAGTTTGATCATTTACTAATATGTGATGATGACCAAAGAGGTTTGGAACATTTTTTGTCTCTATTTCTCTACATAAGAGCGATTTTATAATGGTTAATCCTCTAATTTAGGGAGTATATGAAGTTTTACTAAATTAAAGTATAAAAACAATTATACTATATTCATTTACCATGAAAAAGAGTTTAACATACATTGATACAAATGTAGAATAAGGTGAGAAATTTTAAAACAACACTAAATATTATAGGCTTCAGTATATAAAGTATTTACCAAAAACTCAATATTTTTGTTGGGGACACATAGATTTTTAGAAAATTTCAAGAAATACGAAAATAATATTTTAATGCATAGTTGCATCCTGCACTAATATATGATGATTTTCAAAGAGGTTTAGAGCCTTTGTTGTCTCTGTGTTTTAAAGAAAATAGTACTTTTATAGTGGTTATTCCATCGATCTAGGGAGTATTATGAAGTTTTACTAAATTAATTGATAAAAAAATTATAACGATTCTCATATACCATGAAAACGAGCTTAATATACTTTAATACAAATGTAGAATGTGGTTAAAAATTTTAAAACAACACTAAAGATTATAGGCTTCAGTATATATAACATTTACCAAAAACTCAATATTTTCTTGGCACATGGATTTTGAGAAAATTTCAAAAAATATGACAATATTTTTTTAATGCATAGTTGCATCCTGCTCTAATATATGATGTTTTTAAAAGGGGTTTAGAGCCTTTGTTGTCTCCGTTTTTCAAGAAAATAGTGATTTTATAGTGGTTATTCCATCGATTTAAGAAGTATTACGAAGTTTTACTAAATTAATTGATAAAAACAATTATAATGATTCTCATATACCATCAAAAAGAGCTTAAAATACATTAATACAAATGCAGAATATAGTTAGAAATTAAAAAAAAAACACTAAAGATTATAGGATTCAGTAAATTATTTCCCAAAAACTCAACATTTTCGTAGGGGTTAGTTAACACATAGATTTTGAGAAAATTTCAAAAAATAAGACAATATTTTTTTAATGCATAGTTGCATCCTACACTAACATACGATGATGTTCAAATAGGTTTGGAGTCTTTGTCGTCTCCGCTTTTCAAGAAAATAGTGATTTTATAGTGGTTATTCCATCGATTTATGGAGTATTATGAAGTTTTACTAAATTAAATTATAAAAACAATTGAACTATTCTCATTTCCATGAAAAAGGATTTAGTATACATTAATACAAATGTAGAATATGATTAGAAATTTTAAAACAACACTAAAGATTATATGCTTCAGTATAGATTTTGAGAAATTTTCATCATGCACTAACATATGATGATGTTCAAAGAGGTTTGGAACCATTGTTGTCTCCGTTTTTCAAGAAGATAGTGATTTTATAGTGGTTATTCCCTCGATTTAGTGAGTATTATGAAGTTTTACTAAATTAATTGATAAAAAAATTATAACGATTCCTATATACCAAGAAAATGGGCTTAAAATACATTAATACAAATGTAGAATGTGGTTAGAAATTTTAAAACAACACTAAAAATTATAGGCTTCAGTATATAAAACATTTTACCAAAAACTCAATATTTTCGTAGGGGTTAACACATGGATTTTGAGAAAAATTCAAAAAATATCACAATATTGTTTTAATGCATAGTTTCATCCTGCATTAACATATGATAATGTTCGAAGAGGTTTGGAGCCTTTGTCGTCTCCGTTTTTCAAGGAAATAGTGATTTTATAGTGGTTATTCCATCGATTTATGGAGTATTATGAAGTTTTACTAAATTAATTGATAAAAAATATAATGATTCCCATATACCATGAAAGAGCTTAAAGTACATTAAAAGAAATCTGGAATGTGGTTAGAAATTTTAAAACAACATTAAAGATTATATGCTTCAGTATATAAAATATTTACCAAAAACTTAATATTTTCGTTCAGTATCATAGATATTGACAAAATTTCAAAAAGTATGACAATATTGTCTTAATGCATAGTTGCATCATGTACTTATATATGATGATGGTCAAAGAGATTTGGAACATTTTTGTCTCCATTTCTCTAGATAATAGCGATTTTATAAGGGTTAGTCCACTAATTTAGGGAGTATATAAAGTTTTACTAAATTAATTTATAAACACAATTGAACCATGCTCATTTACCATGAAAAGGAGTTTAGCATACATTAATAAAAATGTAGAATATGGTTAGAAATTTTAAAAAAACACTAAAGATTATAGATTCAGTATATAAAGTATTTACCAAAAACTCAATATTTTCGTAGGGGTTGTTAACACATAGATTTTGAGAAAATTTCAAAAAATACAATAATATTGTTTTAATGCATAGTTGCATTATGCACTAATATATGATAATATTCAAAGAGGTTTGGAGCCTTTTTTGTCTCCGTTTTTCAAGAAAATAGTGACTTTATAGTGGTTATTCCATCGATTTAAGGAGTATTATGAAGTTTTACTAAATTCATTGATAAAAAAATTATAACGATTCCCATATACCAAGAAAAAGGGCTTAAAATACATTAATACAAATGTATAATGTGGTAAGAAATTTTTAAACAACACTAAAGATTATAGGCTTCAGTATATGAAACATTTACCAAAAACTCAATATTTTCGTAGGGGTTAACACATAGATTTTGAGAAAAATTCAAAAAATACGACAATATTGTTTTAATGCATA
>NC_027748.1:42066933-42067083 GCF_000695525.1 Brassica oleracea var. oleracea | reverse complement strand
GAGTATTATGAAGTTTTACTAAATTAATTGATAAAAACAATTATAACGATTCCGATATACCATCAAAAAGAGCTTAAAATACATTAATACAAATGTAGAATGTGATTAGAAATTTTAAAACAACACTAAAGATTATAGGCTTCAGTATAT
>NC_027748.1:42064613-42066821 GCF_000695525.1 Brassica oleracea var. oleracea | reverse complement strand
GGTTTGGAACCTTTGTTGTCTCCGTTTCTCTAGAATAGCGATTTTATTGTGGTTTGTCCACTCATTTGGGAAGCATATGAAGTTTTACTAAATTAACTGATAAAAAATAGAACGATGCCCATGTACCATGAAAGATGGTTTAGCATACATTAATACAAATGCAGAATGTGGTTAAAAATTTTAAAACAACACTAAAGATTATAGGCTTCAGTATATAAAGTATTTACCAAAAACTCAATATTTTCGTAGGGGTGTTAACACATCGATTTTGAGAAAATTTCAAAAAATACGACAATATTATTTTAATGCATAGTTGCATCCTGCACTAACATATTATGACAATATTGTTTTAATGCATAGTTGCATCATGCACTAACATAGAGAGTATTATGAAGTTTTACTAAATTAATTGATAAAAAAATTATAACGATTCCCATATACCAAGAAAAAGGGCTTAAAATACATTAATACAAATGCAGAAAGTGGTTAGAAATTTTAAAACAACACTAAAGATTATAGGCATCAGTATATAAAACATTTACCAGAAACTCAATATTTTCGTAGGGGGATTTTGAGAAAAAATCAAAAAATATGACAATGTTGTTTTAAAGCATAGTTTCATTCTGCACTAACACATGATGATGTTCAAAGAGGTTTGGAGCCTTTGTCGCCTCCGTTTTACAAGAAAATAGTGATTTTATAGTGGTTATTCCTTCGATTTATGGAGTATTATGAAGTTTTACTAAATTAATTGATAAAAAAATGTAACGATTCCCATATACCATGAAAAAGAGCTCAAAGTAGATTAATACAAATGTGGAATGTGGTTAGAAATTTTAAAACAACATTAAAGATTATAGGCTTCAGTATATAAAACATTTACCAAAAACTCAATATTTTCGTTCAGTATCATAGATATTGACAAAATTTCAAAAAGTATGACAATATTGTCTTAATGCATAGTTGCATCCTGTACTAATATATGATGATTATCAAAGAGATTTGGAAAATTTTTGTCTCCATTTCTCTAGATAATAGCGATTTTATAAGGGTTAATCCACTAATTTAGGGAGTATATGAAGTTTTACTAAATTAAATTATAAAAACAATTGAACTATTCTCATTTACCATGAAAAATGGTTTAGCATACATTAATACAAATGCAGAATGTGGTTAAAAATTTTAAAACAACACTAAAGATTATAGGCTTCAGTATATAAAGTATTTACCAAAAACTCAATATTTTCGTAGGGGTTGTTAATACATAGATTTTGAGAAAATTTCAAAAAATACGAAAATATTGTTTTAATGCATAGTTGCATCATGCCCTAACATATGATGATATTCAAAGAAGTTTGGAGCCTTTGCTGTCTCCGTTTTTCAAGAAAATAGTGATTTTAAAGTGGTTATTTCATCGATTTATGGAATATTATGAAATTTTACTAAATTAATTGAGAAAAAAATATAACGATTCCCATATACCAAGAAAAATGGCTTAAAATATATTAATACAAATGTATAATGTTTTTAGAAATTTTTAAACAACACTAAAGATTATAGGTTTCAGTATATAAAATATTTACCAAAAACTCAATATTTTCGTAGGGGTTGTTAACACATGGATTTTGAGAAAATTTCAAAAAATATGACAATATTGTTTTAATGCATAGTTTCATCCTGAACTAATATATGATGATGTTCGAAGAGGTTTGGAGCCTTTGTCGTCTCCGTTTTTCAAGAAAATAGTGATTTTATAGTGGTTATTCCATCGATTTATGGTGTATATTGAAGTTTTGCGAAATTAATTGATAAAAAATATAATGATTCCCATATACCATGAAAAAGAGCTTAAATTACATTAATACAAATGTAGAATGTGGTTAGAAATTTTAAAACAACATTAAAGATTATAGGCTTCAGTATATAAAATATTTATCAAAAACTCAATATTTTCGTTCAGTATCATAGATATTGACAAAATTTCAAAAAAATATGACAATATTGTCTTAATGCATAGTTGCATCATGTACTAATATATGATGATGGTCAAAGAGGTTTGGAACATTTTTGTCTCCATTTTTCTAGATAATAGCGATTTTATAATGGTTAGTCTCCTAATTTAGGGAGTATATGAAGTTTTACTAAATTAAATTATAAAAACAATTTAACTATGCTCATTTACCATGAAAAAGAGTTTAGCATACATTA
>NC_027748.1:42054750-42064568 GCF_000695525.1 Brassica oleracea var. oleracea | reverse complement strand
ATTTACCAAAAACTCAATTTTTTCGTAGGGGAACACATAGATTTTGAGAAAATTTCAAAAAATACGACAATATTGTTTTAATGCATAGTTGCATCATGCACTAACATATGATGATGTTCAAAGAGGTTTGGAGTCTTTGTTGTCTCTGTTTTTCAAGAAAATAGTGACTTTATTGTGGTTATTCCATCGATTTAGAGAGTATTATGAAGTTTTACTAAATTAATTGATAAAAAAATATAATGTTTCCTATATACCATGAAAAAGAGCTTAAAATACATTAATACAAATGTGGAATGTGGTTAGAAATTTTAAAACAACACTAAAGATTATTGGTTTCAGTATATAAAATATTTACCAAAAACTCAATATTTTATTGGCTTAGGTATACAAATCTACAAACTGTATTTATCTTATCATAGATATATCAGAAAGATAAAAGTAGAAGTTGAATCAAAGGAGAGAGAAAGTTGCTCCCAGGCACGTTTCTAGAGAGCGGTCCATAGCGGGGTTGACTTTGTGGGCGACCTCCTATTACCCACGAGTTACTTGCCTTTTTTAGCTTTGGCCTTTCCTGTCCAGCCCTGACACACCAAGTTTATTTCGAATTGCTTCCTCTTTGAGCTTAAACCCACTGGATATTAGATCTAAGCTCCCATTCGCCTGAGCATCTGTGGCCGAAGCCACCGCCGGTGACGGCATCGCCACCATGAAGAACATTTCCCTTACCCATAACATGGCCGACAACAAACCTAAGCTAAGGGACGAAATCTCCGCTTAAGAGCCGAGCCTAGAGTCGACGGGTTACTCCTCTAGACGGCTCCCCTGACCTTAGCGCCCTCTGTCAAAGGTGAACACCTGCAGGCCCCATCACGCACTTTCTCTTCAACTACACTCCGCTGCTTTAGGCTCATACACAAACAACTACTGCCGCATCAGACACTCCTCAGAGCGACTACTCTGCACAACCGTCCTTAACTACACCACGGCTGGTTCTTTTACTACAAATCTCTTACACGTACCTCCTCGTCTGTCTTATCAAACGGAAGTATGAGAAGGTTCACTGAGGAAGAAAAGGGTAAGGGTAAGCTGGCAGATCAACCAACCCGACCGCGAATCAGGATAAGAGCCTCAGACCTCGATACAAGTAGACTCATCCGGGAAAATGCCCTCACGCTCATTGGCAGAGTCACAAACAGAAAGGAACAGAATATGGCCTCTCTACTCCCCTACCTGACAAGGAAATGGAACCTAGTTGGGAAAATCTCTGGTTCTGATTTGGGTAACGACTGCTTCTAGTTTAGGTTCCAAGAAGGAAAGGACATGAAAGCAGTACTGGAGAACCGACCATACCAGTACAACCGCTGGATGATCATTGTTCAGCAATGGGAACCGGTTATCTCGCCGACGTTCCCCTCCCAAATCCCGTTTTGGATCAACCTAAAAGGTATACCACTGCACTTCTGGGACGACAAAATCTTACGCGACATCGGACAAGAGCTTGGACATCTGGAAAACTACATCCTTACTAAGACCACTGCTCGAGTTCGAGTGATGATGGACGGACTCAAACCACTTCCTCAAGACACGATTCTTGAATTCTCGGCTGGCAAGGAGTGTATTATTACCCTCGAATATGAGAAGTTGGAGAACTTCTGCACCTACTGTCTACAACTCTCGCACCTATCCCACGACTGCCCCACTAAACTTGCAGAGTCAGCTAAAGACGCTCGCAAGAAGGACACGTCCTACAACACAGTGGAAGGAGCCCCAAGGACCCACCTAGCTCATAGCCAATACCACCACAAGCAGTACCGAGACGAGAGACGCACAAATATGCCCCGCTTGCCCATAGATGAAGCATTCCAACAGCGAATTGACCGCCATGGGAAACCTTTTGGAGAGAGAGCTGCTACTTACCAGTCTAGAGCTCTACCGCTTAGAAACAAGATCACTCCTACTATATACCACGAGGTGCAAAGGCACGAGCGAAGCCCACCACGTAGAGACGAACTGACTACAACATCCCCCCCATACTCTACTCGCAGAACAGAGCCAACTAGGGGTCACTTGAACCGGAACACTAGATCCCCTGCCGATCAACAATGGAGAGTCAAAGCTCCAAATGTGGTTCGGAGTGGTAGCAAAGAACTTTCAGCAGATAAAAGTAGACCTCCTCTGGAGATAAACTTAGATAAGGAGGACTTCCCTCAACCGTAACCGGCTCCCCTGCCCCCACCTAGATCAACAGAGGAAGTGATGGAGGAATTAAGAGAGGTTACTTACCAATACACAAATGTTGCTGATCCGGTGGATAGCGCGGCAAGGAGACAAAGGGTTCTGGATGGAGAGGTACACTGCTTGATGGAACAGACAGCAGCGGGGATCATAGCGAGAGAACAGGAGGCGCAACAAGCTTTTCTTACTGCAACGAAGGAAACAGCAGATTGGGAGGGACGACAGAAGCTGAACAAAGCTCTACTGTTCCTTTGGAACTATCCCAACCAACACAACATAACAAAAGGAGGGGAAGGCTGCCGAAGCCAAAACAAGGAGAAATTCGCATAAGCCCAAAAGTCTTCAAGGGTTCAAGCTTAAGGAAACGTAACCTGATAGCCTCTACAAGTTTGCCGACAAACCAGTCTAGCCGTGTCTCGAACCGCCCGACTAGGAGAGTCCCTAGAACAGAGAGTACCTCAGGAGGAGTAGGCACAGGCCCATCGCGACCGCAGACTCAAGTGTTCCCAGCAAGCACTAGGCAGCTTCGGGATTTTCTTCGGCTGTCGCCTCCTCTTCCTTAGCGATGCTAAGTTGGAACTGTTGTGGTTTGGGAAATCCCATAACAGTCCAACGGCTAAAGGAGATCCGAAAGAAGATCTCACCTGATATAATTTTCCTATCAGAGACCAAGAACGCAGACGCTGTTGTTCTAAAAGAATTGGACTTCCTGGAATCGGACAAACACTTCTTGTTGCCACCGACAAGACCAGGGAGTGGTGGTCTGGCCCTATTCTGGAAACAAGAGGTTAAAATACAGATTCTTGCCTCTTCCCAAAACGACATAGATACACTGATCACGTATAAGGGCAACTCCTTCCACACAACCTTCATATACGGGGAACCAGACCACACACAACGGAATGCGTTTTGGGCTCATATATCTATTGTCACGACAAACATGGACACCCCATGGCTGCTCACGGGAGATTTCAATGAGATTGTCGATAACTCCGAGAAGAGTGGGGGGCCAGTTCGCGCAGAAGGTTCATTTACCACATTCCGAAGCTTTCTATCCACTGGAGACCTCTTTGATTTAAAGCACTCAGGTAATTTCCTATCGTGGAGGGGGAAACTTCACAATCACTTGATACACTGCAGGCTCGACAGATCCATAGCAAACAGTGCTTGGTCTGATCTCTTCCCGTCAGGAAGGTGCCATTACATGGACTTTGGAGGGTCTGATCACAGGCCTATCATCACTTACATCGATCCAACAAAAAAGAAGGTGGGCAGGCTTTTTCGCTATGACAGAAGACTCAGCAACAACCCGGGAGTGAAACAGCTCATCACAGAAACTTGGGACGAAGTACCGAACCTACCTGTGAGACAGCGCCTGTCTAGATGCAGATATGCGATCTCTGCTTGGAGCAAAAGACAGGCGGCCAATAGCAGGTGGCAAATAGAGCGTCTAAAAGCTGAAATCAAAACGGCTATGGCGGACACGACAGACGCAAAGGACGATGCAACGAGCGACGAACCCCTCCTGTCACAGTTTAACTTGGAACTCCTCAAAGCATATAGAGATGAAGAAGAGTTTTGGAGACAGAGGAGCAGGCTCATGTGGCTGGCAGCGGGAGATAGGAACTCCGGATATTTTCATGCGGTATGTAAAGGAAAACGAGCTAGAAACCGTATCACTGTATTAGAAAATTCCACTGGCACTGCCTTATATGAGGAAACACATATTGTTCAGGAAATAACCTCCTATTTCCAGTCAATCTTTACCTCGAACCCTGTCTCAGACCACTTATTTGAACCTTCGGCCATTGTGGAGCAAGCCATCTCCCCTTGTATCTCGGCTGCAACAAATGAACTTCTGATCAAGGTCCCATCGGCTGAAGAAGTGAGAATAGCTATGTTTTCGACCCACCCGGAGAAAGCACCAGGACCAGACGGCTTCTCGGCATGCTTCTTCCAGTCACATTGGGATACGGTGGGTGCCATTGTGGTCAAGGAAACACAAGAGTTCTTTCGTACAGGGTATCTCCCGGAACATATTAATGATACTCACGTGAGACTGATACCGTAGATCCAGAGCCCGAAGCTGGTATCAGATTATAGACCCATTGCTCTATGTAATGTGGTCTACAAACTGATATCAAAGATTCTCACTCTACGTTTGAAGCCGATTCTTCATGGCCTAATCTCGGAAACGCAATCAGCGTTTGTCCCGGGCAGAGCTATATCCGATAACGTCCTCATCACACACGAGACACTCTCTCAAGCACTCGAATGCGACGAAGAGGTGCTCAATGGCGGTGAAGACGGACATGAGCAAGGCATATGATCGACTAGAATGGGACTTCATCCAACTCGTTCTAGAGAGAATGGGCTTCCATAGCACCTGGACCGCTAGGATCATGGCCTGCATCAGGACGTTTTTGTACTCCTATATGGTTAATGACTCGGTCCAAGGCGCGGTTGTACCTACTCGAGGGATCAGACAAGGTGATCCGCTCTCACCCTATCTATTCATCCTTTGCAGTGAAGTCTTGTCGGGCTTATGTAGGAGAGCACAGCAAGCGGGTCTTCTATATTGCATCAGGGTCACAAGGGGATCTCCTCGGATCAATCACCTCCTATTTGCAGATGATACGATGTTCTTCACCGGAACTGATGAGCTGAGCTGCGATACACTACATCTGATATTACAACAGTACAAAGCTGCTTCGGGACAGACCATCAATTCTACCAAATCGTCCATTACCTTCTCAGCGTAGACATCCCAGGAGACTCGAGCTAGGGTTAAATCTCGCCTTGGTATCACAAGAGAACACGGCAAGTATCTTGGCCTTCCCGAACTTTTTGGACGGAGAAAGAAAGACCTGTTTACCTCGTTGGTAGACAGGATCCGACAACAGGCTGCCAGCTGGTCTAACCGGTACTTGTCGAGCGCGGGGAAGATGACTATCTTGAAGTCTGTACTGTCAGCCTCTCCAACGCACACTATGTCTTGTTTTGAACTCCCGGTGAGCCTGTGCAAGAGGATCCAGTCTGCTTTGACTCGTTTTTGGTGGGACGGGAATGATAACAAGAGAAAGATGTGTTGGACATCTTGGGTGAAACTTACAAAACCAAAGAAGCTATGAGGCTTAGGTTTTTGGGACATTCAACTCTTCAACAAAGCCCTTCTAGCTAAACAATCTTGGCGTGTACTTACGAACCCGGACTGCCTCCTCTCTAGAGTGTTGAGAGGAAAGTACTGCCACAAAGCCTCTTTTCTCACTGTCAAAGCTATCGCGGCTTGCTCCCATGGATGGCGGGGGCTCCTACATGGTCGAGACCTCTTAGTACCGAATCTGGGAAAGGCATTGGGAGATGGAAATTCCACTAGAGTGTGGAAGGATGCATGGATCAGAATGGATAACCTTACCTGTCCCATGGGACCAGCTAAAGAAGATGAGCTCGACCTCTATGTCTCTGATCTTATACTACGAGGAACATGTGAGTGGGACAAACAGAAGATTAGAGGCCTGCTCCCAACATACTCGGAGAACATTGCTTGTATGCAACCAAGTCGCTTTGGAGCTGCGGATAAGTGGGTGTGGACGCTTAACAATTCAGGCACGTACACAACAAAGTCTGGATACTTCGAAGCAGTCAAGCAGCAAATGCAGGAGGAGAAGCTAAGGAGAATAAACCATGGCAATCAACAAAACAGTCTCCTGACTGTGAAAACAACCCCAAAGATACAAGTGTTCCTTTGGAAGATCGTTCAAGACGCTTTACCGCTGGGAATGGCACTACAACGACGTGGAATTTTGACCCACCCAGTGACCTGCACGAGGTGTGGAGAACCGGAGTCCGCTGATCATCTGTTCCTGCATTGCAGGTTCGCTAGACAGATCTGGAACAAGCTCCCGATAACGAGACCCCTAGATGCCCTGACAACATCGTTTAACCAAGTCTTGGGATCCTCTTCTGATATGATTTGCCTTCCACCTACGGGTGTCTCAGGCAACATTTTCTCCTGGGTATGCTGGTGCATTTGGACGGCAAGGAACCTCATGGTTTCCGAAAAACAAAACACTAGGTGCAGAGGACATCATAAGCAACTCCATGCGACTAGCACGTGAATGGCAGGATGCTCAACGGACCACGACCCAACCGAGACACAACTTGGGAAGCATCAACACTCACACACTGGCGACTCACACACTGGCGAATACTTCGACTGTGGCGAGCACGCTGTTTACGGACGCGGCCTGGAGGATCAGCGACAAAACTGCAGGCTGCAGCTGGATCCTGCACAAACCTGGCGAGCGAGATTCAACAAGCGGCACATCGACGGAACTCTGTGTCGCATCACCCTTGATGGCGGAGGCTTTAGCTGTTCGGGAAGCCCTGCTGCATGCTAAAGCCCGTCACCTCTCCAATATCTGCCTCAAATCAGATAACCAAGTGCTTGTTAAAGCACTAAACTCGAAGCAACATCCGGTGGAGCTCTACGGAATCAACTTGGATATCGAGAAACTATCATCATCTTTTTCTTCTATTACTTTTGGTTACGTTCCTAGGACTCTAAATTCTGCTGCAGACGCCCTAGCTAAAACTGCTTTGTACTACTCGAACTTTTAGCTTCCGATTTTAATGAAATGTTTGGTTGTTCAAAAAAAAAAAAGGTATACAAATCTACAAGTCTGCTTTCTTGAGGGTCAACGAGGAGCTGCACGAGAGCGAGATCGATGATTCGATGAGTGGGACCACTGCTATAACAGTTCTTGTCGTTGGGGACAAGATCTATGTTGCTAATGTAGGGGAATCGAGAGCTGTACTCGCTGTTAAAGACAGGAACAGGGTTCTAGCAGAGGATTTGTCTTATGATCAGATGCCTTTTAGGGAAGATGAGTGCGAGAGGGTGAAAGCGTGTGGAGCAAGAGTGATGACTGTTGATCAATTTGAAATGTTGAAAGATCCGAATATACAAAACGTGGGCTAATGAAGAGAGCGAAGGAGGCGACCCGCCTAGGCTTTGGGTACTGAATGGGATGTATCCTGGAACGGCATTCACTAGAAGCGTTGGAGATTGTACAGCTGAGGGGATCGGTGTGACCGCGGAGCCTGAAGTGTCGATGGTTCATCTTTCGCCGAATCATTTGTTCTTTGTTGTTGCGAGTGATGGGATCTTTGAGTTTCTTCCAAGCCAAGCTGTTGTTGTTTATAACTTAGAAGAGGATTTTTATTACTTGTTACAAACTTGGATTATTTCTTGATGATACAAAATGAAAGGGGAGTAGAGGTATTTATAGCCTCCAAAATACAAAATATCTTACATATTTTAATCATAAATCTAGAAAATTCTACCATAATATCTAAGATTTTTTATTATAATTATCTAGATAATTCTATGAGAATATCTAGATTTTTATTTTTAAGGAGGTGGAGGATATTTCTAGAATTTGGGCTAAGTTTTGGTTCAACACATGATTAACCCAATAATATTTGATCCAAATCAAGTTTATTTTTCAACACCCCCTCTTAAACTTGATTTGGTTACTCCGAGTAAGCTCCTCATCTTGATGAAGTCTTCTTGCTTGAGTGGCTTAGTGAAGATATCAGCTACTTGATCATAAGTTGTTGTTGGATGCTCCATGTATCGACTCACAACTCCAACTGCATGTAGGATGTCGGACCTTGTGCACGTTAGATAGCGTAAGCTTCCAACTAGACTCTTAAAGAGTGTTGGGTCCACACTCTCTCCTTCTTCTTCCTTTGACAACTTGACTCCACATTCCATTGGCGTGCAAACTGGATTTGAGTCATTCATCTTGAACTTCTTAAGCACCTCTTTAGCATAGCCTTCTTGAGTAATGAAGATTCCATTTTCTTCTTGCTTTACTTTTATGCCAAGGTAGTATGACATCAATCCAATGTCGGTCATCTCGAACTCCTTTGTCATCTCCATCTTGAAATCTTCAAACATAATCGGATTGTTGCCAGTGAATATCAAGTCATCAACATATAAGCATGCAATCAATATATCATTGTTTTGAGTTTTGATATAAAGTGCATGCTCATATGGACACTTGATGAAGCCTTTCTCCTTGAAGTACTTATCAATCCGAGTGTTCCATGCTCTTGGTGCTTGCTTTAATCCATAAAGCGTCTTTTTTAGCCTTAAGACTTTGTCTTCTTCTCCTTTGACTATGTAGCCTTGTGGTTGCTCAATGTAGACTTCTTCCTCAAGGTCTCCATTTAAGAAGGCTGATTTGACATCCATTTGATGTATCCTCCCAACTCTTTTGGCTGCCAATGAAATGATTAGTCTAACAGTTTCTAAGAGAGCAACTGGAGCAAATACCTCATCATAGTCGATCCCGGCTCTTTGACTATAGCCTTTTGCCACCAATCTTGCCTTGTACTTTTAAACTTCTCCTTTAGAGTTCTTATTTGCCTTGTACACCCACTTCACACCAATTGCCTTGTGTCCATTTGGAAGTGAAGTTAACTCCCATGTATCATTATTTTTTATTGATTTGATTTCTTCATCCATTACACTTCTCCATGACTTCTTTTCTTGAGCTTCTTCAAAATTCATAGGCTCGCAATCCGCAAATAGACAAAATAGAGTAAGATTGTCTTGATTTTCGGTTACCTCGTAGATGTCTTGTAGACTTCTAAAATGTGGAGTCCTTTCACTTGAGCTTTCATCTCCTTGAAAACTTGTTGTAGGTGAAGTTGGTGGTGTAGCTGGCTCTTCTCTCGGTTGCGCCACATTTTCTTCTTCAAAGGATGGAAAGAAGTTGTAGTCTTCATTATTTGATCTCCAATCTCATTCTCCTTCTTCATTAAAGATGACATTCCTACTAATGATTGTCTTCTTTATTTCAGGATTGTAGAGCTTGTAGCCTTTGGAGTTAGCGTCATACCCAATGAAGATATACTTCTCACTTTTATCATCTAGTTTGCTTCGCTTTTCGTCTGGAACATGAGCGTGAACAATGCTTCCAAAGACTTTTAAGTGCGACACACCGGGCTTCTTTCCGCTCCAAGCTTCTTGTGGTGTATTTCCTAAAACACTTTTTGTTGGAGAACGTTTTGATATATAAACCGCACAAGCAACTGCTTCTGCCCACAACTCCTTTGGTAGCTTCTTACTCTTGAGCATGCTTCTTGCCATCTCAAGTATTGTCCTATTCTTTCTTTCCGCTACTCCATTTTGTTGAGGGGTTCTTGGCACCGTCAACTGTCTTCGGATGCCATTATCATCACAATACTTTAGAAACTCTTTGGACATAAATTCTCCTCCTCGATCCGATCTCATGGACTTGATCTTAAGACCATTTTCTTTCTCAACATGGGCTTTGAACTTTTTGAAATTTTCAAACACTTCTGATTTTTGATTCAAAAAGTAAACCCATGTTTTTCTTGAAAAATCATCGATAAAGAGAAGGAAATAGTTACTCTTACCAAGTGAACTTGGTTCGATCGGTCCACATACATATGTATGTATGAGTTCTAGTGACTTTCTTGCTCTTGTCTCCGACTCCTTTGGAAAACCCATCTTGAATTGCTTTCCAAGTAAGCAACCTTCACACACT
>NC_027748.1:42024823-42054701 GCF_000695525.1 Brassica oleracea var. oleracea | reverse complement strand
ATTATCTCTTAAAGAAAGGCTATTATCTTTTAGTCGAATGTCATAACCTTTCTCTAAGAGTTGTCATAGGCTCAAGATGTTGGTCTTCATGCTTGGAATGTAGTAAACATTGGAAATGAATTGATGATCTCCATTCTTCAAGCGGATGAGAATATTTCCTTTACCTTTCACCTCCATCTTCGATTCATCTCCCAAAGCCACATTGGTTTTCACCGATTCATCAAGCTCCACGAAC
The DNA here is from genome assembly GCF_000695525.1 of Brassica oleracea var. oleracea. NCBI lineage: Eukaryota > Viridiplantae > Streptophyta > Magnoliopsida > Brassicales > Brassicaceae > Brassica > Brassica oleracea. The sequence continues at coordinate 42,054,466 of NC_027748.1, read as the reverse complement.
ATGCTTTTATTTCCACACATGTGGTTGCTTGCACCACTATCAAGGTACCACTTGTGAACCTCATTTGGTTCATCTTTCTTGTAAGTCATCAATAGCATATCTTCTTCTTTATTCCTTTCTTCAACATAGTTGGACTTCTCTTCAACTCTATTGTTCTTTGTAGTTTTGCATTCAGAAGCATAATGTCCAAACTTTCCACAACTATTGCATTTGATGCTTGATTTATCGTACCATGATTTTGGATTCCTCTTCCACGACCTCTTGATGAGTTATCTCCTCTTTGGTTGAAGTTGTCTTCATATGGTCTCCAACCTCGTCCATTTACACCACGGCCTCGTCCTCGGAAATGACCGCCACCACGTCTTGGATTGCTTCGGCCACTTTCTTCCTTGTGATCAATTCTCATCTTGAGAACTTGCTCCACAATATCTTCTTTCTTCTTCTTCTTTTCTTCATAAGCTTGTAGTGATCCAAGAAGTTGCTCTGTTGTCATAGTCTCTAAGTCTTTTGTCTCTTCAATCACGGTGACGATGTGTTCGAATTTCGAATCCAATGATCTAAGAATTTTCTCCATGATTCTCACATCATCTAACTTCTCACCATTTCTCTTTAGGTTATTAGTAACCGTCAAGACTCTTGAGAAGTAATCTGAGATGAGTTCTCCTTCCTTCATTTGTAATGCTTCAAATTCTCCTCTTAGAGTTTGAAGTCGTACCTTCTTAACTTGTTCCGCTCCCTTGTAAGATGTCTGAAGCTTCTCCCATGCTTCTTTGGATGTCTTTGCTCCAGCAACCTTCTCAAATGTATCTTCATATAATCCTTGATATAGATTAGACAGAGAGCCTTCTTGTCTCTCTTCTTTGAATCTCTCAAACCATCCTTTTGAGTTTGAGATAGACTACCATCATTCTCCGGTTCATTGAAGCCTTCCTCGACTATCTCCCACACATCATGTGCTCCTAGGATAGCCATCAGCCTAAGACTCCAATTGTCATCGTTGCTCTTAGCGAGCAATGGAACTTGGAAGGGAACACTATTGTTTGTCATCTTCAAAAGGAACTTGTAGCTCTGATACCACTTTGTTGGAATGAAAAACTTTATAAGATGGAAAAAGTGTTTAAGTGTTTGAAGAGAAATAAGTTTTGTGAAGAATAAAACTTTTATAACTTAGAAGAGGATTTTTATTACTTGTTACAAACTTGGATTATTTCTTATGGGATGTTATTAAATTCTTATGGTAATTGGGTTTGTTTTGATTTTCTGAATGGCAGGTTGAGGTTCTACCAAGCTTATGAGATGTTATGAACAGAGAAACTTATTCCGGAAGAGGATACGCCTCTATATGTTTTAAATCTGTCTTGATTTCTAACCAGACCTAGTTTAAGGTAAAAAAAAATATTTGCCAGCTTAATCGGACTTGAAGGTAAACTGAAGCTCAAGGGAAATGCTCTCAGTAGGTAAGCTTGTGTTTTAGTCACAACTGAATTTCTTTTTTTGTAACACAGTCGCAAAATTGATGATTTTAAGCATACACCGTGCTTTGCTGGCCTCACTTTGTAAATCCTCTAAACAACAACTGAAAAAAGAATCATAATAATAAATAACTAATAAGTAATAAACATTAGTTATAAATTCAACAAATTACCATTTTTTCATTGTACCTCACGCATCAATTTTTATTATTATACTAACGGGAGCAGTGTTCAATTTGTGTCGGCATGTTCTTTAGGATGAAATACTTCTTTCACTTCTTGTGATTTCTCATCATTTTGCTGCAAAAAGAACACAAAAAGTGAGCTCTTCTCTGGCGTGTAGAGCAAGAGGGAGTATCAATGTCTCCGCCGCTTATTTACTACAAAAATAAATATGATAAAAAAGTCAAGCGAAGTCTTCCACATAATGACAAAAGATATGATAAAAGCCTAAGAAATTATAAACTTAACAAAACATCTATCAGATGATTCTCAATCTTGGAAAGGAGAAAAAGAAAGCATTTGTTTCGATTAGATATGAAAATAAACTCGAAAGGACGAAAAAACAAGTAGAAAGGTAACGAATAAGAAAAAAAGGAGCAAGTGGAAGAACAAGAAGATAGTCAAAACCCAAAAGCAAATACAAAACTCTCAAACAAACATAAAATTGAATCTCTTGATTCCACACAAATTTTGGGCAGAAAACAAAACAAACCAAGAAAAACTTACTAACACTTTGAAATAGCATCCACGTCAATCCAGATAAATAAGAAAACAAGGCATTTTTATTTTTTGCTTAGATTAGCATACCAGAAAGAAACAAGTGGAGAAAGAAAATGAAGAAGAAGAAACGAGCTATAACGTTAAGTTGCATGCAAAAGATAAAGTATTAAAAAGTCACCATTAGTTGATAATAATAATTTAATTTGGAAAATAATAAGTTCTTTGTTAATGAAATTTATCAAAGAAGCATCTCTGACCTCGTAGAGTAGAAGAGAGATATATTTTGTGTGGCCCGTGTATTTGGGAGGTATACGGTGACTTAGTGCTCCTGGTAGTTGTTAGAGGCTGATGATCCTTTTTTTGGTGATCCTGATGGTCTGTCATGTTGGAACCGGTTAACATTTATGTTTTTCTCGATCAATATATATCAATTTGGGGAAAAATGTGTTTTTGTCATCCGTGGGACCACTGAATTGATTTTCTCATTTTGAAAGTAATTGTAAAAAAGATACAAGAATTAGCTAGAGAAATATCATTTGGACTTTGGTTCCTTTATGTGTGTGAGCTGTTTGGCTCGCGGTTAAGTGGGTATAATTGGATCTGGGATCTCAATCGGATGAGGAATCGTTGACATCGGTATACTCTCTCCGAGTAGAAGAAGAAAAAGCTTCGATGATAGCTGTGCATGTTTTGAGTTCCGGCGAAGCTAAGGGCAAAAGTGTGGTGTTTCTCCGCCGCCTGTCCAAAGTGTTTAGTGGTGTAAAGTCGGAGATGATCTCACGTGGTCGATGAACTCTCCGGCGTGAAGACTTGGCTGCGGAGAACAACTACGGAGGTGTGGAGGCTCTGCAGGTTAGGAGCTCCGCCGAAAAATGGTGTCGGTGGCCGTCTCGATTCGGCGCGACTAGGGCTGCCCGTGTTTGTGTATTGGGCCGGTTGGGCCGTGCTTTCCCTTTTGGCTTCGGCCTGTTCGTTGTAATTGCCCGGTTTGTATTATGGGCTTTTGTTTTAGTTCGCTTGCACTTGGGCTTCGGCCATGGACTTGGCCCGTTTCCTTTTTAATAAAATTATCGACGGAAAAAAAAAAAAAGCTAGAGAAATATCAAAGAGAATAGTGAAGATGTATTGTGTTTTGCTTGTTACTAATAGTAAATCATAATTAATCTTATTTAGACCAAATTAATCTTATTTAGACCAGAGAAAATAATCATTAAATGATATTTGAAGAGCTAAAACGCTTTGATGCGGAACAATGATATGCCACTTGTCGTTTTCTTTTCAGATATTTGCTATTCTATTGGTCCAAGATTAAAGCTGAAAATATACGGATAAAACAACTAAATAAATATTGACAAAGACACAATCAAATAAATTTTATCTCGCATATGTTATTATAAATGTTTTTCTATACAATTTTTGTGCTTGAATATACAATTTTAATGCTCATCGGTATTGTTCTCTTACGTTAATGGTAAAGGGGAAAATTCATAAATCTAATTTTGAAGAATTTTTTGTTCACCTAAAAAATTATTCTAACAACACAAAAAATTATGACTGATTATTGATTTCAGCTTGATGAAAGAAACCATAATTATAACCATAAACATATTCTTGTTTCATTAGAAAAATTTTTTAAAAAGAAAAATATAAAAGTTTTTTTGAATTTTTCAGAGTTTTCTCCGATTTTTTCTTATTTTTTTAATTTTTCAAAATACATTTTTGAATTTATTATTTAAATTTTATATAATAAATCTTAAATTCTAAACCATAATCTCCACATCCTAAACCTAATTTTTTAATTATTATATTTTTCACTATCTTTTTGTTTTATTTATATTTTATATGCATAATATTAAATTATATTCTCTAGGTTCCAAAATCATATTCTATGACAATTGTTCAAGACTAGTTGCAAAAATTTAAATTCGATCAAGTGTGTTGATTTTAAAAGATGTGTCAAGTATTGTGGTAACATATAAGAACTGATTTAGTGTTCTCTTTTCATTAGCCTAAATTAAATGAACATTTGCCAACACTTAAAGTTAAACCAAAACCTATCCAACCTTTTCTCAAACCCCCACCAAACTATACCTTTGTTATTTTCATTCGAGAGTATCATTGTAACACGTGGTTTAATACATTACATGAGGATATAGTAGTTTATAAAAAGAAAATTTAGTGAGGTATTAAAGACGCGAATATTTAAAGACCATCGTGAGTGACTTGTATGTTATTTGGAAATTGGAATAGTTTATAGTTTCATGCATATTAAAAATTTAAAATACATAATACCACTTATAAAGTTCATCAACCTATCTTCAAATGTGATATTTTTTTATTTTCAAATGTAGACTTTTTTGGTAAAACTTTTAAAAACCAATACAACACATCATTTCCAAAATCACATAATTAGAAAACTGTAATTAAAATTGGATAATAGGAAAGCAAAGCAGAGTAAATAAAGGAGTGTGAGTGGCAACGTATAATGTCAGTCGTGGATTAAATTGTATAAAAAGAAACCTCAGATAATTTCATTAAGTAGTTTGATTCTCTTCTCTCTCGCAGAATATATGTGGAGCAGCTTTGATTACAAATAGTAATTTATATCACCGGTTTAGTATTGGTACGATGACGATGAAGCAACAAGATCCGGCAGCTCAACAACCCGAGATTGCTATAATCGTGGGCGGTTCTGCTTCCTCATCTCCTCCTCAGGTGTGCATGTCTCCAAACAAAAACAAAAACAAAAATCTCATCTTTTTCTCTGTCTTTAAAACCTTATAAGCTTTTGTCATTCTGGGTTTGTAGATTATTAGGTAAATTTAAAAGCTTTTCCTCACACCATGTGCCTTATGTGGAAGAATCGGTAGAAAACGTTTCTTTTAAAGTTTTGTTATCAATGGGTTTGTAGATTATAAGGTAAAGGTGACATCTTTATTATCTCTTTCTGATTTCTACGGTTGGATTATCCATGAATCTGGATTTGATCTGTTTAATTCACTTAGTAGCCATAGATTCTCCTTTTTTTTGATTTGTTTATGTTTTCATTATAAAACTGAGCCATTTGTAATTTGTTTTATGCCTAATACAAGTTTTCATCTTTTCTGAGGAATAAATGTGAAATGAGAGTACAAATCTGTTGACATGTTAGACTGTTTTGGAGAAAGATTGTTTATTCTGAGCCTGAGGTTTAGTTTGCATATGTGTATACCTACCATTGCAAAGTTAGTATCTTTTCAAGAGTCAAGTAAAGGAACCTAGACTTATGCTATGTTCAAGTTTCAATGGTCTAGTTTGCACATGTGTATCATAGCAAAGTTAGTATCTTTTAAAGAGTCAAGCAAAGGAAACCAGACTTATGCTATGTTCAAGTTTCAATGCTGCATTTTCAGTTTTTGTGTTAGCTTTATTGTGTATGACAAAGGCCTGAACTTTGATATGTATTACTCTACTTATATAGGGTGATCATCAGGTGAAAGAAGAATCTACTGAAGATGTGTCTAGCTCTCAACCGAGCGGAACCCACTTGGATCTTTCAGTACAAGTACCCTCTAGAGCAAAGAGTTCATTAAAGTCCACAAGCTCATTCAAAAGCGTTAGTACATCTTCACCAAGAGGAATCTTGCGTAACCTAAGCTTCAAAAAGAAAGTTGTAGTAGCTCATCCTGAAAGCGAGAGAAGCTCTTTACTCTCTCCCAGTCTCATGGAAACACCTAAAAAGCCTATTACTACTTCCGGTTCAACAACTTCTCCTTACTGGAAAAGATGCTTGTCCCTTCCATCTAGACACGCCTCAAAGTTATCTCATGTGCCAGTTGAACCGCCTAATGTGAGTTATTTGCCATCTTACAGTTAGAATGTGCACAAACGTTAAATTTGCTAAAAGAAATTTATGTTCTTGTCAACATATTAGCAGGAAAAAGGAGAAAAAGAAGATTGTATTTTGTTGCAGAAAGATTCAGTTTATCCATCAGTTTCAAGATCCTTGTCTATGCCTGGGAGGAACATAGTGATTGTGAGATCTATTTCTTTTGACAACCACAAACCTCATGTTTCCTCTGAGGCAAATGCAGGTACATGTTTTTGTCATCTAAATGTTTGAGTTTTGGCATCTTGTGCTGATGGTGTTTCCTTCATTGCCAGATCAAACCTCTCCTGTTCCTACGGAAGAAACCGATGAAGAGATTCCAGAAGAAGAAGCTGTATGCAGGATCTGCCTAGACGTGTGTGAAGAAGGCAACACTCTGAAAATGGAGTGCAGCTGCAAAGGTGATCTCAGACTTGTTCATGAAGCGTGTGCCATTAAGTGGTTTAGAACAAAGGGGACAAGAACCTGTGACGTTTGCAGACAAGAAGTCCAGAACTTACCGGTTACACTGCTTCGTGTGCCAACAACTAATCAAACAAACAACAGACGTGCTCGCGGTCAACAGAATATGCAAACACAAACCGCTAGGTACCTCTTTTAACTTCTATAGATTCTTCTTTATATTCACCAGTCTACTGAGAAATTGAATGGTTTGGTTGCAGTGCTTGGCAAGAGTTTGTGGTGTTAATTCTGATCAGCAGTGTCTGTTACTTCTTCTTCCTCGAGCAATTACTGGTAGCCACCGATAAAAATTATTATATTTTGGTTGATAATCAAAGACATTGACAAAGTTTGTTATATGTTTCTTTTGTAGATTAGGGACTTGGCCTCTAAAGCTGTCTACATAGCAGGACCATTTTCATTAACGTTGGGCTTCTTAGCATCTGTTTTCGCCAGTGTCCTTGGTAAACACAACCACCCAGCCCTTTCCTTTGTTAGCCAACAAACTTTTAAAACACTTATGTAATTACAAAATGACTCTGCAGCTATTAGAGAGTACATATGGACATATGCAGCACTTGAGTTTGCGCTTGTGGGCATATTGGTTCATCTACTATATACTATAGTAAGCAGCAATATTATAGTCTCTCACTTAAAATAATTTTTGCTGCATTTGAATACTAAATCAAAACACTCTCTCTTATGTTTCAGGTGAGACTACCTGCGATATATGCTATACTTTTTGCAGGGATTCTTGGTTTTGGGATAGCGGTGTGCTTAAACTCATTGTACCTTTATTATTTCGCTTGGCGTGTTCGTGTTGCACAGAACTCAAATCCAGTATGACATCTATTATATTCCTGTGGGTTGGGCTTCTCTGTTTGTGGAGTTTGTACCATGGAAAGAAGAAGGTTGAAGGTGTTGTGACTTGTAAAATGTAAATATATGTAACCACTCTTCTTGGAGTATGTTATTCAAGTTCCTTTCTTGTGCCCCTTTAGTCTTTTTATTTGGGGGACGATGATAGTTTGTAGAAGAGAAATTCGTGATCAGGTGAAAAGAGTTACTTGAAATCATTGTTCAAAAAATCGGTAATTAAATGGTTTATAGGGTATTATTAAAAAAAATTGGTCGAAAAAATGGTTTCTTTAAGATCCTATATTTTAACTTAGACCGATTTTTAGAACACTCAACTCCCAAATGCGTGATCAGTTGATAGTATAAAATCTAATATCGAAAGTGTGTTGAAATATTTTTGCCATTAAGACAAAAGACAAAAGAGTTGTACAAATTTGACAAGCAGTAACCGATACTGCACTCTGTAAAATCTAAATTTCCATCAACTCAACAAAGCTTTTATAGTTTATATATGAATACACAAGAGAGAATCAACTATGTCCTCACATAAGTGAGAATACAAATGGCAGTAAGAAACACATACACAGGAGCGAGATCTCTCAGTACTTTGACATGATTTGCCAATATAATTCATTTGGAGCTGCAGCAAAACAAATGGAACATAAATCTTTCATATTAGTCCAGGTGTGGTAAAAAGTAAGCTTCTTTCGTTAAGTTTTATGGAACCAGAAACAAAGGGTTGTCTTCACTTACCGGGCAAACCGGTGAAAATCTCAAACTGCTCGTAAGCCTGCCTCACAAACATCTCTGAGCCTGACACTGTTATGGCTCCGCATTCTTCTGCTTCCCGTAACAATCTGGTGACTCTTGGTGTATAAACCGCATCAAAGACCAGTGCATAATGTTTCAACGCATGCTGGAGAAACAAAAGGAAGCTATAAGTTTAAGCTTTCCTTCGTTACTGACAGAAAGCAAAAGGAAAGGGTTGTTACAAGGAGAGCTAATAACCTTGGAGATGGGAGTCTCATCAACATTTGGTTGCATACCCATAGAGGTAGTGTTAGCCAATACCATGCCATCTTCTGGATGGAAGTTATCTAAATCCGTGAGAGATAAGGCTTTGCCTCCAATTGCTTCTGCAAGTTCTAGTGCTCGCTCTTCAAAAACACAACATGACATCCAAAAAGAATGTCAAGGCCAAGCATGACCATTAATAGAATATATAAAGGGGAAAGTAACCAATGTAGGATATGTGTTTTACCGTAAGTTCGATTAGCAATAACAACTTTGGCTCCTTTCTCCTTTGCACCATAAGCAAGTGCCTTGCCTGCTCCACCAGCACCAATAACCACCACTGTTTTACCAGCTAATGGCGAATATGAAGAAGCTACACTGCTTGCATCACTTGAGCCTTAACAGAAGAAAAAGACTATATGAGTAAAACAAAAATCTCTACACGGAGAGCAACAACAGATTAAGGATGTGAAGATATAACTTACTTCGAAGGCCATCCTCAATAGCAGAAATGGAACCAATACAATCCGTGTTGTAACCCAGCAACTTGCCGTCGCTTTGTCTCCTTAGTATAGTGTTCACAGCTCCTATAGACTGTAAAAGTTAATAAATCAAACCATTCAGTGTGAAGCAGGATGGCTATTTATTCTATCAAATAGTGGTTAGGGTTACTATCAGAACTATCTGGTTATTAGCAGTGATTTAAAAATCGGTCTAGGCGGCCCCTAGTCGGCAAATCAGGTCTGAATGAAATGATTTTTTCAAACCGATCTTTAAAAAAAAAAAATGGCCATGGCTTTCAAAAAATCGGTCTAACCACCGCCTAGTAATTTCTTGAACATTGGTTAACCGTTCAAAAACACTAATCCTCTATCAGGTGCCTAACCACTGCCTAGTGATTTCTTGAACATTGGTTATTAGCAAACCATACCTTAGCCAATGGATCAACCTCATCACAACATTTCAATGCAGCTTCTTTGTGAGGAATTGTACAGCTGCAGGTAAAACAGATTTACATCATACACCCAAAACAGATTATGATCACTTATCTTATACACCATGATGGATTACCTGAATCCAGCGAAATCAGAGGATGAGTATGTTTTGAGGAAGCTCTCAAGATCATCAACCAAGAGGTGGACATAGACTCCATTATAATCAACTGACTTGAAAGCTTGATTGTGAACAATAGGTGATTTGCTGTGACTGACAGGCTTCCCAATAATCCCATACACCTTAGTGTCAGGACCAATTCTTCTGAAGTTGTAAAGATCCAACAGATCCTTGATCGTTGGTTGACCAGGCGCTGAAACTTTCCCAGATTCTAAGGTGCCAAAGGTCAAGTATCCACCGAACTTTGAACAAAGAATCCGAGACATCAGACCTCTTTCTCCCATAACAAGTCCAATTGTGGGAACCTGAAGTTCAAACAGTTGACAGCAGAGAATCACAATCAGAGATTAGCAAAAACGCTTGATTCTATCTAATGCAACTTACTTGAGCATTTGAGGTTATATGGAACATGCGAGCAACATCTGTGATGTCCACAGCAGTAGTAGCGATTTTCACTATGTCGGCTCCAGCCTGCTGTATTCTTAAGGCAAGGTCACTGAGATCTTCAACGGAAGGGGTGTTCTGATAGTTGTGCGATGAGACAATGACTGAGAAATTTTCAGGCTTCTTTCCTTCAATCGATTTGATGAACTCGGTTGCAACCTTTTAAACATACAAATATGAAGTTAGCAGACACTAACTAGCATCAAAACACCTCATTCTACAGTTTATACGATGGTAACCTGAAGTTCGACATCAATGTAATCAGCTCCGAGTTCCATGGCCAGACGAAGCACATCCAGACGCTCATTTTCATCACCTACATACTGACCACCTTCCCATTTTGGCCTACAGAACACAGCAACATTACTCATAGTGGAACTAGCACACAACTTAAAGGACAAGAAGGTAAGATCATTCTTTGAAAGCTCGACACAACAAAGTTGTTGCTACTTAGCCAGTTTGGGATTGGGATTAGGATTGGGATTAGGCTCATTCAATTTACATGGTAGTCAGTAACAAACGATCTGGCTACATTACAAACTCGGACCAGACAGTATTGTAGCCAATCCTATAGCAGTAAGTGTGTTTCTCCAGGGCATATAAAAAAAAAAAAAACTTGACACAAGCTGGTAAGAAAGGTCTCAAGCTTGAACAGACAAACCTGTAGGTGAAGAGAGTGGGAAGAGGAGATTTGTTTATGATAGTTTCCAGATCCTCAAGAGGGTTGAAGTCCTTCAGACTATCTAATCTTATTTCCACCAAGTCTGCACCCAATTCCTGAGCTTTGCACGCTTCAGTCACCATCTTGTCTATTGAATCCGCCATCACTGGAGCACAGATCAAGCTCGGATTCTTCTCAATTTCTGAACTTCCAATCTCCATTCCAGTGGTGTTTGAAGCCACCTATAAGTTCCACAATCCATTATTAGCTTTCATCTTTTTCATCTCCAAATTCAAATTCAACTGCCTACTATAAAGAACTAAACATCAAAGTCATGTCCTAAAACGAAACATCAAACACTTTTTAAGCTCTAATCTCAAACCCAACAACTACTTAGAACTAAAAAAAGTCCTAAACATCGATTAAGGAGAATTTACTAATGTCCTAAAACGAAACACCAAACACTTCATTCCAAAAATATCAGACCAAAGATTGTCTGAACCGATCAATATGCAAATTTCATCATTGTTCTCTAGCAACTCCAAAACAGAACAGAACAGAACCAAAGGAAAGAATCACTAACATAGACATTGCTTGGCTCCATGCTCCGACGTCGCTGTTGATCGGAAAATACTACCGGAACCGGCACGCTCCTGGTCTGCGGGGAAGATAATTCGGCGGAGAAGAAATTAGATTTGAAGCGGAGAGAGAAATCAGCGGCGGGGAGACGGAGGTTAGCGACGGAGGTTGGTGACGGTCGAGGGGTGGAGAGGGCATGAGGAGGAGGGTAGGTGAGACGAGGATTAGTTAAAAAAACAGACATTGAGAGCCGTCGTCGTCAACGGAACCGTGCGGGCTTTTTCACATTCTTTTTTTCTTACAACTCTTTATACACTAAAACCGAAGTGGTAGGTGGCTGGGGATTGGTGGTGAGACATTAGGCGGAAAACAAAAGGTACTTTAATAATTCTGTCTGAATGTTTTGTATCACGGAAGTGGGCTTGGGCTTAGTGAGCCCATTATAAGCCTGTTGGGTTCGTTTTACTCTCTTTTTGTCCAACAATTACGTCGACATTACAAAATTTATATGTAACTAGTGCACTGTTTGATAAAAAATAAAATAAAATTATATGTATAAAAGACCATCTCCAATGGGTACTTAATATATGTATTATTTCCACAAAAATTATAGACTTTACAATTACTTATACATATGTAACATATACATAACATATATATTAAAAACTTCAATGGGATCGGAGGTGCTCTAACTAACTAATGGACTGTATTCGTAATTTTCTTGTTTTTACAAACTTTACTATGATCGCCACTTACTAGAAACTTTAACTTCATTCTATCACAGCAATAATCATACGTTTACACCAATATATATATAGACAGTTTCCTGTTGGTTCATGAGGTTCCACTAACTCTTGTTTTCTATATTTATTGTGACGTTTTTTAAATATTACAAGAAATATTTTTTTTCTTAATATTTAAAATTGGAGCATGTAATGTTAGTTTTCAGTTAATATTTTTCTTTTCTGTTGGAGTAGTACTGAATCGAAACAAAATATAGTATAGGTCGATTTACTATGGTTTCAATTTTGATACATGACAAACTATATCACCTTTAATTTTTTACTGTGTTTAGAGTTATAGATTAGGTACATTTGTTATCTATTATTCAAAATTAATATTTTAGCTAAGTTCACTTTTGTTTGATTTTGTGTTTATGCATTTTTCCAATTAGATTAGATTCAGTTTATCAAATATTGAATAACACTGTATAAGTAAACAAAAACCTTAAGCAAAGTAGCAAACTCACATTCAAATAAATATATCATTGAAACCAACAACCGAAAAGAAAAACTCTTACACCACTTAGCTTTTTGCTTGAACGTCCAAAAGGAAAACCTTTTCCACCGAACACATATTCTTTAAACTATTAATAAAGTGAGACATAATTCATTTTTAATCAAATTCTAATTTCTTACTATTGAAGCTAAAAGTTTTCTTTATAGAGAGGCAGTATCATTACAACATAAATGCACTTTGATCACTGATCAGTAGAGAGAAAGAGAGCACGAACAAAAAAAAAGCTAGCATTGATTTGTTCATCATTACAGTAACAAAAGACATATGGCTTCATCTTTAATCTTAACGCTCATCAGTTTCATCTCTCTCTCCTCACTTTCCTTCTCTTTGCCTACGACAAATACAATCCCATCTTCTCCAACAATCTTTCCCTTTGAAGACCAGATCTCGCCGGAGATAGCTCCTCTCCTCCCTTCTCCCGCCGCCACCTCCACTCAAACCATCCCTTCTACTAATTCAACCCTTCCAGATCCTCAAAACGATGACGTTATGGCCGATCCTGATCCAGCCTTTGCTCCATCCGCTCCACCGCCGGCTTCTTCTCTTGCTAATCCGTCTTCTCAAGCTCCCGGAGTTCTCCTCTCCGTTGTTTTCGCCGCCGTGTCTTGTTTCTCGCTCCGGCTTCTTGCCGTTTCAGCTTTGTAATTCATTTATATACTCACGTACGTACTTGTTTTCATGTGTTTAATTGTCTCAAAATCATTTTATATCTCGAAATAAACATTTTTTATCCATCTAACTATTGTTTGGTAATCAAAATAAAATACCATTATTAAACACACATAAACTGATTATCGTATATTTTTGTTTAACCATTTCGTATAAATTGAGTAGTAAGTTTCATTTAATAAAGAATAGTTTACGGTATATCATGTCAAAATAAAATATACATATAATGAAATAAGTTTGTTAATAATTTAAAAAAAAAACAATGATATTTAAAAATATCAGCTACCTTAATTTGATGAATCATTTTTATCCATCTCACTATTTTTTTCACTTTGTATCGTGTGAATCTCTCGTTACTAATTTAGGCTCCAGTGGGCAAATAATTTATTAAGTTAGAACCACACAATATATGCATACACATACGATTAAGTATATTACATATTTATATGATCTGTAAAGTTTATATTAATTCATATGTTTATGAGGACTTCATTTGTTCTTTTCTGCATGTTCCTTTTTCTTGCAAAAGGACCTTTCGAAAAAGTTGAAATCACGTTTCAAATTAAAGTCTCATATGCGTTACAAAATTTTTTTGGGTTAACATAATGCTTTACAGTTTAGTACTTTATTGTTCTTTTTCGTATAATCAAACTTTACCGTTTGCTGTTTATATGAATGCAATAAAACAATTTTGAGTCATGGACTACTAATTTTGCCATATATGTTTTGGGTAAAATAGTAATAATCTAGGTCACAGAAAAGACCAGTTCCTATGTTTAATTTTTAATATTTGTCTTCATCTTAAGTTAATGTTTATGAATTGAAAGAAATCAATGTATTTTCTTCTCTTGTCTTACTCTTTACTTTTTTGGATTCTCTTAATGCCATAATTATAATGGATCAGATAGAAGTCTGAAATCTGAATTATTGAATTTATACATAGTTGTAAAGGAATATAAAAGGACATCTCTTTACGTTCACATCATGTGTTTAGAGTTTTATGCGTGACAGTCAGATTGTACATATCTCACTTACAAAGGTTAACTGACACCCACTCACTTTTGTCCTTAGTGAGGAACCGAATAAAATTAACGAGAAGAAAAGAAATAACTTCATGAGATAAGCTTATCAATAACTATATCAAATGATTTATCCCGTGAGAGAAATTAAAATTTGGGAGCTTGCAAAATCTTTCAAAAGCCATGCAAAAACATCTGTTATAAAGAGTATTTTCATACCTTTCATGGTCACCGTAGCAGTAGAATCGAGCCATTAGCTCATAAGGCCTTGTACCTTGTGCTACTGGTGCAAGAGAGGTAACTTCCCGCATAGAGGTACCACTAAATGTAGCACACTGAATTTTCTTGAATATTATTTTGTAAAAAGAGAGATTATTGGTAAGGAGATAGAGAGTATCACTGAGACCAAGACAGGTTAACGCTGAACGACCAAGACCAATGGACTTATAAAGATAAATAAAACAGCATCATCGACACTGATACGGGTAGTTAACCTTAAACATCCAAACATAATATCCAACATTTTACCAAAAAAAAAACATAATATCCAACAACCACAGACAAGTCTTTTGGTTTCATTTACCAAAGCAAGGAGATGTTAGTATTAACTTATTACCATGAAGCCGATACAACTTTTTGAAACTCAAGCCCCACATTTTCAATTTCTCGACCAATCTTTTCCGTATGTGACTTCATAGCTGCTATCTTTTCCCCAGCGGCTTCCATCTTCACTTTCGCAACTTCAGATTGTGTCTGCAGCTCACAAATCTTGCGTTTCAGCCCAGCCCTCTTATATTGCAACTTGCGACTTTCTATTTCTTCCTTTTCAATGTTGTTCTCAAAACGTTGTTGTTTCTCAACTTTCTTAGCTCGCACATCTTTAAGAGACAACAATTTGTTGATTATACCTTGAGGAGATTTAATGTTGAAACCATGATTTTCTAGTGTGGCAAATTTCACACTGAGATCCTTGAGCTTGCTCATGGGATCATCCAGCTTCAGAGCTTTTACTTCGTCTAGTAACCCGTAAAAGGTGACTATCATACCAACCGCCGACAACTCACGGAGATCCTCTTTATCTTTAAGCAATGGGATGAAGTGAGGTCGTTGTGGAAAATATTCGAAACCGGCTGATTCATACGTCTTCCAAAATGGTAACGTCTTTGCAAAAGGCAAACCCATTATCCAAGCAGAGAGAGGCTGTACAACATTTGAACCATTGCTAGTCCCAGCTACAAATTATAATCAATGATGTTACTAAGATTTGGTACGACGCAAAGATAACTAATATGGCTAATGCCGATTTAGACATACAAGTGCCTTTACTCAGGTTCAAGATTTACCTATCGATGTTATGACCCGAGGAGCTTTATCGTTCACCATAGAATTAGCCCTCTTCTTTTTCAATCCTCCGTTGGCCTAATCAGATAACATGGCTTGTAAAACAACATGGATAGGAAGCGAAAACACTTTCGCCGCAAGAGGGAAAAAGAGACTATAACTCACAGCTCGAGTGAGTGTCTGGCCATTGTCATGTGGATTCATGGGCTTAGCACCAAAAGAAGAGCGCCTTATTGGTTTCTTTGGAGTTTCTTTTATAAGTTGTCCCTACAAATGGAAAGAACGTATATATATATATTCATACCAATAAATAAAAAAGTCAAAGAAAATAGTGAAACAAATACCTTTTGTCTGCTCTGCCTAATCCTATCTCCCAAATAGAGATGTCAAATGGGCGGGCTATAAATGGGTGGCCCGTGTCCAAATCGATATGGTCCAAAATGGACAGACCCAGATTAAACCATAATTAAAATTTGTCCAGATGGGTGAACCCAATTATATTCATGGACAATATTGGGCTTAACCACTTGGACAATGGGCGGCCCAATAAACTTAAATGTCTAGGGTTTGAAAAATTGGGAGAAAACACAAATCACCTTTTTTTTTCTTCCCGTCTCACTCTTGTGTTTTTTCTTCGTGTTTGATTCTTCCTCTTCGAATCATCGTCTTCGATTTTTCCTCTTCGAGTCCTCGTCTTCGATTCTTCCTCTTCGTGTTCGATTCTTCTTCCTCGTCTTCGTTCTTCTTCAATTTTTTTTCGATTCTTCACCAACTTCTGATTTCATCATCTCTTAAGATTTGATTTTTCGTGATTTGTGTTATGGGTTTTCACTATTAGCTACTGATTCGTATCATCTACTAATATTGTGTTATGGTTTATGTGTTAAATAGATCGGTGATTTGTGTTCATAACGAAGTTGGTGGCGAGTCTGGCGACTGTTTCTGTTTCCGCAAGTCAGACGAAATTACGAATTTTTTAAACTTATCTTGAATTTTTTATAACTTTGAAACATGAAGTTTAAAACTTAAAGTTTAAGTATGTGACATCTTTAAAATTGAAAACTTAATAATCTTTAAATTTTTAAAACTGAAATTATGTTGTTTACATTAAATGGGCGTATGGGCCGTCCATGGATAGCCCAACAAATCATGGTCTTATTTGGTTATGGTCTCATTTGGACATGGTTCTATTTGGGCTTCGACCAAAAATGTCCACCAAAAAAATGAAACCCATTCGGACACACCCAAACCCGCCCAACCCGCCCATTTGACATCTCTACTCCCAAAGTAGCATATACATTTCCTATCCAAGTATAGAGAGGCTGATCATCAACATCACCATCTTTGCAGATAACAGATTTTAGCAAGAGAAAAAGATACCAAAACATACCAGTTTTATTCAGGTGCGAGTGTTGTACTACTTGTTCTCTTTGCCTTTTGCTACTAGTAGCTTCGCTATTCTTCTCCTTAGGCATCTGCATGTAAATTTTAAAAACCATCATATCAAAGATATATAATTAAGCATGGCTAAGATAATAAGCGCCAATCTACTAAAGGCTCAATCTACTAAAGGCTAGAATGATTATTATTATTTTTTGGTAAAAAGAATGATTATTTTCTAACAAAAGAAAACACAACTGTACCTTCCTTCGAGTGGAATCATTTGTCAAGCCAATCTGAATCCTAGTTTTATTAAGAGGATTTTCAGAGGATTTTTTTCCTCCAGTTCTAGTTTGTATCAGTGATGTTGTAGTTATGATTGGGGATGGGGTTACAAGTGAAACAGACTCTCCTGCTGGAAAACATTGACAATATATAGATCAAAATTCATGATGCAGAAGCTAAACTGAATGGGCTAATTAAGAAGATCATACTTACCAGTTGATATTACTGGTGGGGTTGTGCCCTGAGGAGTTTTGTCATTCATAACAGCATGAGCCTTCTTCTTACTCGATTCTCCAGTGGCCTATTTTTCAGGTAACGAGGTTAGTGAACCAAACATTAAAGACATCAATGTAAACAAACGAGTGTGTCTGAAACTCACAGCCACATTATTAGCTTTAGTGAGTGGCTTAGCACCAGAACAAGTGCCAATTGTATTCTCCTTTAAGGCCATTTGCTGCATAGGGAAAGAACATAGAAAGCTTCAAATTCAAACCAACAAACCAAAGTTGAATTTTAAATTAGTGAAGTCCTATACCTTTGGTCCTTTACGCCAAACCCCATGTTCCCACACCATCAAGGGTCGAAGTTCCGAGTGCTTAAACTCACGTTCCTCTTTTGTAAACTCTATACTAACAAAGTAAATATTCTCAGAGCGAATCCCAATCACTGACCCTCGATGCCATGCAAGACGATGCCACACCTCTACCGTTTCCGATAACGTATATTTAGAGATGTCAAATGGGCGGGCTATAAATGGGTGGCCCGTGTCCAAATCGATATGGTCCAAAATGGACAGACCCAGATTAAACCATAATTAAAATTTGTCCAGATGGGTGAACCCAATTATATTCATGGACAATATTGGGCTTAACCACTTGGACAATGGGCGGCCCAATAAACTTAAATGTCTAGGGTTTGAAAAATTGGGAGAAAACACAAATCACCTTTTTTTTTCTTCCCGTCTCACTCTTGTGTTTTTTCTTCGTGTTTGATTCTTCCTCTTCGAATCATCGTCTTCGATTTTTCCTCTTCGAGTCCTCGTCTTCGATTCTTCCTCTTCGTGTTCGATTCTTCTTCCTCGTCTTCGTTCTTCTTCAATTTTTTTTCGATTCTTCACCAACTTCTGATTTCATCATCTCTTAAGATTTGATTTTTCGTGATTTGTGTTATGGGTTTTCACTATTAGCTACTGATTCGTATCATCTACTAATATTGTGTTATGGTTTATGTGTTAAATAGATCGGTGATTTGTGTTCATAACGAAGTTGGTGGCGAGTCTGGCGACTGTTTCTGTTTCCGCAAGTCAGACGAAATTACGAATTTTTTAAACTTATCTTGAATTTTTTATAACTTTGAAACATGAAGTTTAAAACTTAAAGTTTAAGTATGTGACATCTTTAAAATTGAAAACTTAATAATCTTTAAATTTTTAAAACTGAAATTATGTTGTTTACATTAAATGGGCGTATGGGCCGTCCATGGATAGCCCAACAAATCATGGTCTTATTTGGTTATGGTCTCATTTGGACATGGTTCTATTTGGGCTTCGACCAAAAATGTCCACCAAAAAAATGAAACCCATTCGGACACACCCAAACCCGCCCAACCCGCCCATTTGACATCTCTACGTATATTCTTCGGTTGAAGAAGCAGGCGGTGGTGCGGGTCTAACACGGTGTGCATCAACAACCGGTATTTGTATTGGCTCATCAACACTGGTGCTGAACTTCTGACTCAAGTACTTGACAAGGAATTTGTTCTTATCGTCGTCTTCAACCACTGAAACCGTCAACGCTGGGAGCCATGCAAATTCCATTTTATCCCTGACGACATAACTGACTTCCACCATTGCTCCGGGGTGAAACATGGACTTATTCGGTTCCTTCAAGGCCAATAAAATGAGATGTTAGAACTTAGAATGTACCTTTCACCATTTTAAACGTTCGATGCAACAAAAACAAAGAAAGCAGAAGGTACGTAGCATGCAACAAAAAAGAGACCACAAAGCTTCGACGTTTTTTTCTACTTGCAATAAGGCATCGTAACCAGGGCCTCAGGACGATATGAAATTTTGGAGAGCTTAAACAATTTATTAAGAATTTCAATTAAAAAAATCTAACAATTCAGAAGTCTATATATATTAATAAATTGTTGACAAAAACTATATTTACTAATAAATTAATTCGAAAAATTTTGAGATCAGTCCAAGGCCATAGTTTCATTTGAAGCATAATTTAAACAAAAGAAAAATGCAGGTGTATCTAAACTAATCATTCACATGTATCTAAACTGCAATGCTCACAGCTCGCAGGAGATAACAGAGATGTAAAAAAAACAAAGAATAATTTCATTCGTCTTTGTTATTTCTTATAATCTTTAGTAACATAATTAATTAAGCAATGTTAAGAAAAAGACAAAATAACATGTATATGTATGTACCTTGGTTTCTGGTACGATCCATTTCGAACCGGTCCAGTCAAGATGAGCACGCAACTGGTTTCTTTTAAACTCGAATATGTCCGGTGGTGAATCCAAGTAAATCAAAAACTTGTCACCCTCTGATTTTTCCTTTACGATAAAACCAACCAACCACCCATGTTTATGATTCACGTCGACCACCGTACCTTCCTCCAAAACGACGCTGTTTTGAAGATCCTTTGGTGGTATCGACCGGATGGATCTCTGCTCGACAGTTTCTGTGAGGGGAGAGGAACCGTCGTTGTTTAGACGAGTCGTGTAGCGGACACGGAGTTTGTTCTGTTGATTTTTGGTAGGGTTCTCCTCTAAGACAGCTCGGAACCAAGCGACTTCAAGCCCTTCCTTTTTAGAACACACTTCAAGCTCACAACCCTTTATCATCGTTCCGCTGGTGCACATTACTTACACTACTCAGGCAGAGCCGTGGGAAGAATTTTTGATGCCCTAAACCGAATAAAAATAATATGTTAAGTCAAATTGTTTTATGATGAACTTATATAAAAATTAATTAAAATTGAAATAAAATTTCGGTAGAATGATTTTTCATTGTCATGTTTAACTGATAAATATAAAACTGAAACATATATAAGTATTATTTACAGAAATTTTATTTCAAAATTGTAAAATAGATTAATAAACAAATAAGATAAAAATATTAGATAAAATTTTAAAAGATGAAGAAAAACAAAGTTTTATGATAGAAGAAAAGAAGATGAAAAAAAAAAGATGAACATATTAGGATGTAACTGTAAAATAATAGGATATAATTAACTAGTCATATTAACATCTAAGTTATAATAGTAAAGAATATGAATCAATCAATAACGTTTTGTTTACGGACAAACTATAAAAAAATATGCCCTATAAAAAGTTTCCAAAAAATTTTAAAAGAAGGGAATGTTTCAAATTTCCTAGTGTAGGCGGCTCTGTACTCAGGTGACAAAGTTTCTTCTTATGCAAAGAAATGACCTTAGACTCAAGAAACCTGACGTCCAAGTCTGGCTAAATATGAAAACATATCATAACATCATTCACTGTGTTCCCTAAACAAAAGAGGCACAATAAATGTCTGAGTAATGTTATTGCCATTCTTAGGAATAAGGACTCGAAAAACATATTTAATTTACTTATCATTTAGTTTCTTTTTTTTGTTGGTCAAACAGTTTCTTTACTTCTTTTACGTAGTTTGTGGAGTAGTATACTCAGCCACATCATCGTCTTTGACTAGACCAGACATTTGACTCGAGTCTTCGATTATCACCCTTTTTGCTATTTTACCATAAAATTCACATTAAGAAAATCAAGTTAATATTTAAGACACACACAACGGTAAAACCCATGTAAAAAATTCAAAAGTTAATAATTTTATTTACTTAAAACACTTATCCAATGAACGAAAGCCACGTGGCTGAAAAGTTTCTAAAATGTCAAAGAAAGTTTCTTTTATGAAGAAAGTATCTTCTATTATTCGTATTTTCTAAATCCCTATATTACACTTATCTTTTCAACTCTTTATTTCTCTCTCTTCTATTACCTCGTTTTTTTTTCCTCTTCATTTTTGCAGTGATTTTTCCTCTTTTTTTTTTTTGTAACCATCAATTATAAATTTAAAATTTTAGATTATTCTTTATCAATTTTCAAAAATTCTCTTCATTTTCCATGCCATAACAACAATGAACTCCTCGGCAATTATAGCTCTTCCCTTATTACTGATGCCTTCGTTTTCTAATCAAAGTATCATGTAAGAAATCAAACAATCAATCTTCTCTGTTATTTATTCACTCGTTTGGAGTTCACCGCGTTTGTAACCGCCGAAACTACTTCAATGTTTATGTGGTGTTCCTTCTCCTTAAGATGAGTTACAACACAATCCTCCTTAAGTTCCTTTGCGTGAGAAACAAAATCGGCGAAATTTTCCGAGTAGTAACCAAAGGAGAGCCGATTGAGCGAGTTCTTAAAGTTAGTTTTCGGTCTGGATAACAACAGTGTTAGCCAACATTTTCTAAGTTACCAGATTTTTATTATGTTTTAGGAGAATCTCAATTTTATATTGTCGTTTGGATATATGCTTTGTTATCAGTTACAAACAAATTACTTTTAACTGATAAATATTTAGAAAAAGGAGTCCAAATAATTATTCTTAATTGATACATTATTTTTTAGCTGATAAATTGTTTGTTAGTTGATATACTTGTTTGATATGTTATTTGTTAGTTGAATATTTATTCTTTAGAATCAAACTATGTATCATGTAACAAAAATATACCAGTTAAGAATTTATATACCGACTAACATATCTAGCTGATACATGATTTGTTAGCTTCTAAAAAATAGATTAAGCAATAGTGATGTTTCAATAGCTATCTTGAATCTTTTGTTGTATATGGCTAACAAATGTATCAATGTTATTGTTTAAACATGTTTCATGTTCTGTTAACAAGTAACAAATATGTGTTAACAATTAACTGATAATCTTATTTGCGCCTAAATAACATGGTCATTAACCTCTCCTTTTCAGTCGAGTCACTAGGGTGCCTCGAAAACACTTGAGCTGTCTTCTTTTTACCATTGTCTTCTATTGTGATGGAGGCCAAGATGAGAATACGGGAGATTCAATGTTTTAGAGTTTGGATATTGTTCCAAGAAGCATGGCATAATTTGAGACTACGATTTCACTGTAATATTTACATATTCATCGTCAACGAAATGATGCGTAGGTTGTACAGACGAGACGAGGAGGACGTTGTCGGAGAATAAAAATGTTGGTTATATGGAGAATACGAATGGTGGATTTGAGAAGATGATGTTATTAATTAAGTTGATATATATATATTGATAATCATATGAAACCTATATGAAAAAGAGGATTGTAAGAAAAAAAAAGATTGTATGAAGATGAAAAGAAGAAAGAGATTCGGTGGTGTGAGATGAAGAAAGAGAAATGGTATAGATGAGATATGGGTAATTTGGGAAGTGCAAGACATAAAAGTTACAGTAAACTATCTTTTTGTTTCATCATGTGTACATGGCTTCCGTTTTGTGTATATCTGACAAAATCACTCTTTCTCTCCAATTTTATATTCTTAAAATACTCTTCAGATTTTTCATGAGATACGGTGGATGGAGCTGTTTCTCTGGATTTTCTGTGATTTAATAAAATACTAATTTTTACGTCACAGAAAAGTTTAAGTAAACGACCAGTTTTTATGGACTCCAACTTCTCTCTTGTGTGATTCAAGAGGATGCAACACTATCAACTCTCATCAGAGACAACCATTTGGATTCTTTCTCATGCTCGCTCTGACAAACACTTGCATCTTCAAGCCTACTCGACTACAATCCAATTGTCAATAGTTTGATGATTATTATGAATAGGACAAGATGGAAATTAAGACTTATGCAAAGTACTCAATGGGACATTATGCTATTTTAACTGGACAAGGATTTGTGGTGGGAAAGTATTGTCTGGATCACAGGAGGGGTCCCAAAGGGTCCATTGTAGCACTTTCCGCTCTGTAGATGTAATCTTGAGACTCCTGGACAGTGGACATGCATCTAAAGGACCAAATCCTCAGCTTTAGGGACAAGATGAATCCTGCTCTCTCTTCCAGTAGTGGCTTGCATGAGCTTCTTCTGTCAACTCTCTGTGTCCATCCTTTGTCGACAGAGTTCTACGATCAAACTCTTTGGTTACGCCCAATGTTCAAGAAATCATTATGCGGTAATTAAAGGCTTTATATAAAACTAGCGATTAGCCGGATTATTCGGAGGCTAGGTGAGGCTTTGGCATTAATCAATTATTGATTATTTTATATATTATATACATTTATATGAGATATATTAATTTTGAGTTTAATTATAAAATTATTAAGATGAATTATCAAAATTAAATATACAAAAGAAAAAATTAGACACTTTTGTGAATTTGTACTAACATTATTGATTAATTTTAACCGACTTAAAACAATTTTAACCGATTTAGAACAATTTTAACCGATTTGAATCAATAAATCGGATTTTAAGACGGATAGGAACGAGTTGTCGTTTAGACGGGCGCCTATACCGATTTTTAGAACCTTGGTTACCCTACTTGCTTAGTTTTCAACTATTGGCTCCTCTTCTAGGCTTCATATATATTCCTCCATCTTGAGTTCTTTTAGGGCTCTGTTATGATCTTTGATTTATGCTAAATGTACTGGGCTTGGCTGTGCCCTAAAACACTAAAGCCTATGGGCTTGTATTTTTCCTTGAGTGATTTAACTTAATGTATAAAAAGAAGGGATTAATTTGATCTTATGATAATTTTAAAAAAAAAACTCAGTTTTTATGATTGTTTTTTTATTTGTTTTAATCTTAAAGATATGTTTATGAATTGAAAGAAAGCAATGTTTTTGTATATTTTGTGAATTATAGTCTTAAATTAAATACATAGCATAACTCGTAAGGTTAGAGGCGCATGCGAGTTGCTGCCTCACGGTCACGGGAAAAAAAGCAAAGGTGCCTTATTCTCTTGTTTCACGCTTTACTTTTTTGGATTCTCTTAATACCATACTAAAAAGGATCAGAGTAGAAGTCTCAAATCTGAATTATTAAATTTATACATAGTTTGTAAAGGAATATAACTGGACATCTCTTTATGTTCTCATCATGTGTTTAGGGTTTTATGCGTGACACACTGTACATATCTCACTACAAAGGTTGATGACGCCCACTCACTTTGTCCTTGGTGAAAAGAAAATAAAACTAGTGAGAAGAAAATAAATAACTTCAAAAGACAAGCCAGATGATTTATCCCGTGAGAGAATTTAAATATGGGAACTTGCAAAATCTATCAAAAGCCATCCAAAAACAACGGTAAGGAGTACTTATATGGTGCAAGAGAGGTAACTTCCCGCATAAAGGAGGTACCACGAAATGTACCACACTGAATTTTCTTGAATATTACATCGTAAAAAAGATTCTTGGTAAGGAGTTTGAGAATATCACTGAGACCAAGACATGTTAAAGCTCAAATGGTCACTGAGACCAAGACCAGTGACTTATAAAGTTAAATAAATCAGCATCATCGACACTGCTACGGTATCATGAATATCTACATGGGTAGTTAACCTTAAACACACGAACATAATATCCAACAATTACAGACAACTCTTAGTTTCATTTACCAAAGCATAGAGCCGATACAACTTTTTGAAACTCAACCTCCATTTCTTCAATTTCTTGACCAATCTTTTCTGCATGTGACTTCATATCTGCTATCTTTTCCTCAGCGGCTTCCATCCTCACTTTCGCAACTTTATCTTGTGTCTGCAGCTCACAGATCTTGCGTTTCATCCCAGCCCTCTTAGATTGTAACTTGCGACTTTCACTTTCTTCCTTTTCCATGTAGTTCTCAAAACGTTGTTGTTTCTCGGCTTTCTTAGCTCGCACCTCTTTAAGAAACAACAATTTGTTGATTCGACCTTGAGGAGATTTAATGTTGAAACCATGAACTTTTAGTTTGGCAAATTTCACCCTGAGATCCTTGAGCTTGCTCATAGGATCATCCAGCTTCAGACCCTTTACTTCGTCTAGTAACCCATAAAAGGTGACTATCATACCAACGGCCAACAACTCACGGAGATCTTCTTTATCTTTAAGCAATGGGCTGAAGTGAGGTCGTTGCGGAAAAGATTCGAAACCGGCTGATTCATACGTCTTCCAAAATGGTAACGCCTTTGCAAAAGGTAAACCCATTATCCAAGCAGAGAGAGGCTGTACAACAACTTCAGCATTGTTGCAAATACTTTTACTTGCACCATTGATCATAGCATTTGAAACACTGCTAGTCCCAGCTACAAATTATAATAAATGATGTTACTAAGATTTGGCAAGACACAAAGATGCCAAAACTATAATGCTGATTAAGACATACCACTTGAGGGTTGTTGACTTTTCCTTTTTCTACTCCTAGCTTCGCTGTTCTCTTCATTTGGCACCTGCTTAAAGAGTGTAAAGCCATCATCCAAAGATAAAATAACAATCATGAATGCTAATATAACAAGCATATGATCTAACAAACAACAAAGAAAGTGAGGCTGATTATCTTTAAAAAAATGAACTAACTTACCTTATGTGGAGTTGAGTCCTCTCCAAAACCATTCAGATTCATCTTTGGGTCAGGTGTCTTCCTTGGGGTTATTTTTCCTACAGTTGTGGCGTCTGTACGTTTCAATGGTGTTGCACTTATGACCGGAGACCGGGTTGCAGATCTTTTTGCTACAAGACATTGACAATATAGGTCAATGTTTATGATGAAGGAACTAAACACAAAGAGTTAGAGAATATCATACTTACCTATTGATGTTACTGGCGAGGTTATGATGACCCGAGGATCCCTCCTCTTCATTTTCAATACTCCGTAGCCCTAATCAGGTAACAGAGTTTGTAAAACAACATGGCAGACATGAAAGTAAGCGCCAACACGCAGCAAGAGAGAGACTAACTCACAGCTTCAGTGAGTGTCTTGCGAATGTCATGTGGATTCATGAATTTTTCCATCTGCTGTGTGGCCTTTCCAGGAGCCATTGGCTTATTAGCACCAAAATGGTTTACAGGTTTTTCCTAAAGATGGAAAGAACATAACTACTTCAGTTCATACCAATAAACAAAAACTCAAAAGACATTAGTGAAATATATACCTTTGGTCCGCTTTGTCTAACTCCACCTTCCAAAGTAGCAGATACATTTCCTATATCCAAGTAAAGAGAGGCTGATCATCAACATCACCATCTTTTCAGACAGCAGATTTAGCAAGAGACAAAACATACCTGTTTCATTCAGGTCCGAGGGTTGTTCTTGTTCTCTTTGACTTCTGCTACTAGTAGCTTCGCTATTCTTCTCCGCAGGCATCTACATGAAGAGTTTAAAAACCATCATATCAAAGATAGATAAAGATAAACGAGGCTAAGATAATAAGCACCAAATCTAGTGAAAGCCATTTTCTAACAAAAGAAAACAAAACTTTACCTTCTGTTGAGTGGAATCATTTGTCAAGCCAATCAGAAGCCTAGTTTTATTAAGAGTCTTTTCAGAGGATTTTTCTCCTTCAGTTCTAGTTTGTATAGTTATGATTGGGGATGGGGTTACAAGTGAAACAGATTCTTCTGCTGGAAAACATTGCCAATATATATAACAGTTCATGATGCATAAACTAAAGTAAGCAAGCTAGCTAAAGAAGATCATACTTACCAATTGGTGTCACTGGTGGGGTTGTGCCCTGAGGATTATTGTCATTCATAATAGCATGAGCCATCGATTCTCCAGCGGCCTATTTTCAGGTAACAAAGTTAGTAAACCAACATCAAAGACATAAATGAAAACACACGAGATTGTTTTAACTCACAGCCACAATATTAGCTTTAGCGAGTGGCCTAGCACCAGAACAAGTCAATATCTTTGGTCTCTCACGCCAATCCCCATGTTCCCACACCATCAAGGGTCGAAGCTCCGAGACCTTAAATTCACGATCCTCCTTTGTAATGTCCATACGAACCAAGTAACGGTTCTCAGAGAGAGCTCCCTTCACCAACCCTGGGAACCATCCATGACCACATAACGCCTCTACCCATTCACATGACCGATATTCTTCAACCGAAGAATTTGGCGGTGCGGGTCTAACGCAGTGTGCATTAATAATCGGTGGTGGTGTTCTCTCATCACCATTGATGAGGCTTAACTTCTGACTCAAGTCCTTGACAAGGAATTTATTCTCAATGTCATCTTTAACCTCTGTAACCATCAACGCTGGGAACCACCCAGTTTTCAAGTAGGCACCGGTGACTTCCACCATTGCTCCGGGGAAAGACATGGACTTCTTCAGTTCCTGCATGGCCAACAAGAGATGTTAAAAAGGCTTATTTCTTAAAATTCACAACCGATGCTAATACTTTTAACCATTTTAAACTACAGATGCAACAAAAACAAATAAAGCAAAAGGTACGTAGCTCTTGCAACAAATTTTTTAAGAAATTTCGAACAAAACAACATGCATCCGGATGAAATATTCACATTGACCCTTATAATTTAAAGAACAATTATACATAGGTAAATTAGTTTTTTTTTTTCCTAAATTAAGATTAAAAAAAATATTTATGGTCTAACAAATCTAAGATATAGCCTTGAAAATATATAGGGGGGAAGGCAAGTAGTATGCTATGGACTAATTTTTCATTTTTTGATTATTTTTAAGGTAAAATGAGAAGAAATCATCATAAAGATGGAAATTCATTATTATTGCACCCAGTGAAATCTAAATCTAGATTTACCCCTGATTTATTTATTTATTAATTATATATGTACCTCGGTTTTTGGTACAACCCATTTCCAGTTCATATAGTCAAGATGAGCACGCAACTGGTTTCTTTCGAACTCGTATAGGTCCGGAGGTGAATTGAAGTAAACCAAAAACTTCTCACCCTCTGATATCTTCTTTACAATAAAACCTTTCCACCACCCATTTTTGTATTTCGCATCGACCACCGTCCCTTCCTTCAAAACAACGCTGTTTTGGAGATCCTCAGGTGGTATCGACCGGATGAATCTCTGCTCGACGCTATTGGTTAAGGGAGAGGATTCATCGTTGGTTATAAAATCCGTGTAGCGGACACGAAGCTTGGTCAGTCCACTCTTGGTAGGGTTCTCCTCTAAGACCGCTCGGAACCAAACGCCTTTGAACCCTTCCTCTTCAGAACACACTTCAACCTCACAACCCTTTGACATCGTTACAATGCTGCTCATTGCTCACACTACTCAGGTGATAAGTTTCTTCTTCCGCAAAGGAAATGACCCTAGACTCAGGAAACTAAATATGAAACCAGATCATTTACGTCATTTACTGTGATGCATATATAAATTATAGAATCCCGCTTCGGCTTCTTTCGTCATTTACTGTGATGCATATATAAATTATAGAGTCACGCATAGGCTTCTTTGACTAATACATTCTATTCTAGTCTTCTACCCTTTTGTTATTTTACCATAAAATTCACATAAAGACAAACAAGTTAACTAATAATTAAGATACAGATTGTATTGAATCAATTAGCTAAAAAACCACAAAGAAGTTGGAAATTAAGTAAATACATGTGAAAAATTGTGTGTCTATAAACAAAGATACTACGGTGTGAGATTTAGGTTATTGAGTTAATTATGGAAAAAATTGTGTATATGTGATGCAATTTCACAGAAGTAATCTTTGGATTTGGTGTGATTTAATAATATGCAAATTTTTAAAAGTTTGGATACCTTTGAAGTACATTTTTATGATTAAAAACTAAAGTATAATTTTGACCCACCCCCCTCCAAAAAAAAAAAAATCTAAAACATAATCGGTTAGGTAATAAAATATATTGCTATTTTCATATTAAGTAATAAATATTAATATGAAAAGTTGGTAAACATAACATAGTAGATCAGATTGGTTTGCAGAAATGCCACTTTCCTGAAAGTTTTTAAAATTTAACTTTAAAAACTTGTTTACCTTTATGATGCTCATTGCACAATACCATACGCGGTTACGAATGTCTAAGATCCACTACTCCATGTTGAGGCAGGTTCATGCAAGAAGATGTTCCCTGATGTTCTGTTCTGCAACTATTATATACTATCAACTTTTTAATCATTTAATTTCTATCTTCACTACAAGAAAACAGGGGGATTCTGATGGCCAAAATCGTCGGAAATTCGTCGGAATAGACCGATTCCGACGAACCTGTCCGTTGGTATCGTTTTGTCGGAAAAAAAAAATTCGTCGGAATTTCGTCAGAACTTCCGACGACTTTCTGACGAATACCGAGAAACGTCATTCTGACGAACTTCCGACGATATTACGATGCGGACACACGAGACCAGAGTTCATCGGAAAAACTATGTACTGACGGAGAACGTTCCTCGGACAATTCCGACGTAGTGGATTCCTCGGTGTATTCCGACGAACTTTGGGCGTCGGAATATACCGAC
>NC_027748.1:42010281-42024796 GCF_000695525.1 Brassica oleracea var. oleracea | reverse complement strand
AAAAAAATCAGAAATTTAAAACTAATAATATTATATAATTTAAATTCATACAAACCGAAATAGAAAAAAAACATTCAGAAAGTTTAAAATTTATACAAATTCCGACGGAAATTCATACAAACCGGTCACATGGTTCGTCGGAAATTCGTCGGAAAATTCCGACGGAATTCCGACGAATTTACTGTTAATCGGAATGTCGTCGGAAATTCGTCGGAATATACTGACGAACTTCCGACGACTACAACGGTTACATTTTTTATCGGAATGTCGTCGAAAAGTCGTCGGAAAATTCCGACGAACCGTATGTCGTCGGAATTCGAAATGGCCGACGAAATTCCGACGACTTCAATTTTTTGGATTTGGTCGGAAATTGGTCGGTAATCCGTCACAAATGTCCGACGACGTTGATGTCCGTCGGAACCTCCGTCGGAATTCGGCGTGTTTTCTTGTAGTGCTTCCACGTACTTTATGTATGTGCTATTGTGATCTTTAATTATAAGGAATTTGTGTAACTTACAAGATTATAAACAGATATAAGTTAAATCACATGGTACGTTGATCTAAGCAACACAAGAGGGATACAAATACAGCCACTTAGACAGAAATGCATTCATATGATCACAAGTCACAACAGCACCAAGATATAGATAGATACATAACATAACGAACAAACCAAATCAGACACAAAAGATACAAATACACACACACGGTGGACAAAGCACACGTTAGAGGGTAGGATTTGTAACTGCCGTTTAGTACTTGTTCATGTACTTCTCTTTGAAAGAGAGCAAATAGATAAAACTAGAAGCAGAAGCGAAGCAAAGAGAGGTAAGGCAAGCGAAGTTGCAATGTAACTACAAAACTTGTCGTAGAAATTACAAATCTTGTTTCATCTAATTTTTTAGTTTCCTTTAAACGCTATGTACACGACTCCTCTTGCCGTTTCCGTCGCAGATGCCAAAACCCCCAGCCCAACCTGTTTACGTATATGTTCGGAAGATACACTTAAACATTAGCATGACTTGCGAATAAAAAGATATTTTCCCTCGCATTTTTGGTTGAAACTCACACATATTCCTTTGACGATTTACATAAATATTTGTGGGTTGTTTGACAATCAAATAAACCAGCATAAAATTTAATACAGGTAGACATTTTGTATCAAAATAATTTTGCATCTCTATATATTTTGACAAATAAGAAAACAAATATATCTTTACATGTATACATTTGTGGATTATACATAGATGTAATTATGTTAAGCAAACCCCAAATGAGGTTGGTGAGGAAAATGAGAGTTGATAATTAAAATCAGTATATGATAAAAACAATAAAAAGTAGAGAAAACTGGGAGTGGTAAACAATCATTTGCATAAACAGTTAATTTAAAATGTGTTCTTAGGTACCACTTTGCTTTATACTTGCGGCTGTAATTTATGTAAAAGATATTTTATCTTATGTAGTTTTTTATTTGAGCACCAATTTATCTTATGTAGTTATGTTAAAACATTAAGCTGCAAGAAACAAAAAGTCTAGTAGCATATGAAATTCCCAAGTATATTGATTACAATGTCTAACATTGATGAAAAATTTGCTTCAATTAACACCTAGACAAATCAGAACAACTTTGTCCTAACAAAGCACCAAACTTTATCTTGATAGCAAAATGTATAGTGGGAGCATAAAGCTAATGGAGAAGGCAAATGTTACTATAGCTTTTGTGCTTAATTTGTATTTTCTTTCACTGTGGTGCTTTTGCTTTGGCTAAGTAAATGGCCTGAGAGTGGTTATGTGCAGGTTGTTGTTGAGCTTCTGGTTGAGAGTGGTTACACAAGTCAAATAACAACGAAAAAGTTAGATCTAACAATAATAAAATACAATTTATTTTCCTCAGTATCTTAATAGCACTTAACATTTTTTGGTATAAAATCCAATTAAATTGAAGTAACAATTTGGGGATATAATGTAACAAAGAAGAGCAGACTAGTAAGAGACCAACGGGGAACTTATATAAAATACTTACATATTCCAGCCTATACTAACACATATTCTAGGAAATGACAGGACTGGCAACAACCGAAGTGCCAACACCCGTTACACCGCTAGAGAGAAGTATCCACTAGCAGAGAACCACAGGTAAGAGAATCTACTCCTCCCGATTCAAGCACTCCCGCCCACCTTCAAGTTGGAGATCGACAGTTTCCATAGTCCCAACACCATTCTACCACCCGAGAATGCTCGTCAAACCTTATGTATGTCGTCACCCAAGTGGAAAAGGGTCCTGTGTTTCAATCACTTGAATCCGGTAAGTTTGTTCGCCAGAAGACCGAGAGTTAGGAGCTGGCTTGAGAGCAGACGAAGCCTAAATCCCTCGGAACTACTTATTTCATTAGTGGTAACGATTCAAAGAATTGATTATAAGAGGATTTCTCATGACCTATCCAATGCTTTATTCTTGGTTTCTAACATTATCTTTTTTTCACAAGACATTGGTCACATGATTGAAAATGAGTTTTGGAATAAATGTAGATTGTGTACATCTTTTCATGTTTTTAAAAGTTTATTTTTAGCAAAATTATACTCATTGTCCAAAAAAACGAGTGAAAACTCAACATGTCAAACAAAACTATAATTGATAGGTCTATATTTGACAATTCATATAAAAACAACAAGAGTTTGATGAAGAGATTTTTCAAATTGGTAATCAAACTAATATCTAGAAAAAGAAAAATGTCATGTAACGAAATATGGAGTAGAATTGGATATGACTACAATGATTCAAATATAACGCATATGATATCATGGGACAATGCTTTTGAAAAACATTGTTTCTGAATCCGATAATTTTCAATATACTAATATTCTCTCTTTTTTTTTGTAAATTTCTTTATTTTTAGTCTATTTTGGACTTAAAAGGAGAAAAATGGAATTATGGATTTGTGAAGTTTATTGTTGGTTATTTGTATTGTTTATAAATCTATGTACAATTGAATATGATAGTTGGAATTGTATTTTGACAACCTAAATAATACATTTATAGAATATATAATATGTTATACGTACATATCCCCATTTTCCAAAGCCTACAAATCTTTAATGTTAGATTCACACTGAAAACAACTAAACCTATGGTATATAGTTCTGTCTTAGTCTATCTTATGGGCAAACATGATCATTCTCAATAAGTAATTCATTGATCATGCTTTCTTTTATGAATGCAAGTGAGAAAGTGAAATAATGTTTAATTGATGATGAAGTTGTGCTATTTGTCCGAAACTGATGATATGCTTATATTTTTTTACTGTTGTTAAATATTATTTTGGATTTACTTTTCTATATATGGATTATGATTTATAGGTTAAATAAGTTTTAAATACCTTTTTTAATGACATGAATTTATATATTTATCCTTTAAAGGTCGTTAAAAATTATTTTGGAGTGAGTATTTAGTTTAAACATAGGTGTTATATTTCTAAGGGTCAAAACATTATAAGTATCCTTTTGTTTTAAATAAAAACAATTTTCCAATTGTTGAGAATTGTAAAGTCCTTGTAAAAGCGGTAACATACTCATTCTCAAACATCTTCAAAAATTGGTAACAGTTTTGGCTTTTAATGTAAGGCCTTATGGGTCCAATAAAGCCCTATTTATATCACCAAACCCAAACCGGTAACTTTCCATAACTCTCTTCACTCAACGTGGCGGGTAAAATCTTATCAAAACGAAACGAAGCGGTTAAGGTTACAATCTTAGCCGTTAGATTTTCTTACCATAAATCAACGGTCATAAATCAACCCTGGGCTCTGCACTTTCACTTTACCCTCAGCAAAACAAAACCGCGATTCTACTCGAGGTTTCGATTCCATGGCGAAGTTCTCGAATCGCGACGATGCTCTCTCTTCCGAGGAGGAGGAGGAGGAGGAAGAGAATGTTAACACCAACATAGGAGAAGAAGATGAGGAGGAGCTCGAGGCCGTTACTCGATCTTCCGATTCCGATGAAGAAGCTGCGCCAGTCTCTGACGAAGAGGTTGCTCCTATCGAGGATGATTACGAGGTAAGGCGTCTTCGATTGGTGAGCTAATTTGAATTGCACGGGAGCTGATTAGCTTCATTGTGTTTGTATTAGGATGAAGATGACGATGATAAGGTTGAGATCAGTAAACGTGAGAAAGCTAGGCTTAGGGATATGCAGAAGCTGAAGAAACAGAAGATTCAGGAGATGCTTGATTCTCAGAATGCTTCTATAGATGCTGATATGGTGCGTGCTTTGTTTACTACTACTTTAGTTTTTTTTTAAAAGGGAATTGAGGAATCTGATTTGTTTTGGTGGATTTAGAACAATAAGGGGAAAGGGAGGCTGAAGTATCTTCTGCAGCAGACTGAGTTGTTTTCGCATTTTGCTAAAGGTGATCCATCTTCTTCTCAGAAGAAGGCGAAAGGAAGGTGTGTTGGATGCAATTGGTTTGCTTATTAGATACTGGGTTCTTCATTGTTTTTGACATTAAAATAGGAACTTGATGTTTTTACTTTTTAACCATCAGGGGTCGACATGCTTCCAAAGTAACTGAAGAGGAGGAAGATGAAGAGTATTTGAAGGAAGAAGAGGATGGCTTGGCTGCATCTGGTAACACGAGGTTGCTCACACAGCCTTCTTGTAAGTACCTGTGTTTTACTCTCTAGTTTAGTCTAGATGTATTGCATATTGATCATGTGTCTGAGAGCAAGAAGTGCAATATGATTGACATCTCCGTCCCTTTCCGTAACATATAGTTATTGTTGTGACCTCACGCTTACTAGGTAGTATAGCGCAAGCTTTTATGGATTAATCGTTTTCTTCTCAACTTATAGGTATTCAAGGGAAGTTAAGAGATTACCAATTAGCTGGTTTGAACTGGCTCATACGGCTGTATGAGAATGGCATAAATGGAATTCTTGCTGATGAAATGGTAAACAATGGCTACCCCAAGAGTCCAAGCAAGAAAAGTTCTCTATTACCTTTATGATGCTAATTATGATACTTTTCTTTTGTCTTGTGGTCTAGGGTCTGGGGAAGACACTTCAAACAATTTCTTTGCTGGCCTACCTACATGAATACAGAGGAATCAATGGTCCTCATATGGTAGTTGCTCCAAAGTCAACCCTTGGTAATTGGATGAACGAAATTCGCCGGTTTTGTCCTGTCTTGCGAGCTGTGAAATTCCTCGGTAATCCTGAGGAAAGGGTAAGTCACGAGCTGTATACCATCTCAGAGTCCATGTAAATGCTTTACCCCTTGATTTTGAGACGTCTGCGAAATAATGCAGAGGCATATTCGTGATGACCTGCTAGTTGCTGGGAAATTTGATATTTGCGTCACAAGCTTTGAGATGGCCATCAAAGAGAAGACAGCATTGCGTCGCTTTAGCTGGCGTTATATTATCATCGATGAAGCGCATCGAATCAAGAACGAAAATTCACTCCTTTCGAAGACAATGAGAATTTTTAGCACCAATTATCGGCTTCTTATCACGGGAACCCCCCTTCAGGTGTTTGCTCTAACTTACTCTTGAATATTGGACACTGAAGTTTTCTTGTTAAGTTGGTGCTGATTGTGTGACCCAACTTTTATGTCTTCTTCGTAATGCAGAACAATCTCCATGAATTGTGGGCCCTTCTCAATTTTCTCCTGCCTGAGATCTTTAGTTCAGCAGAGACTTTTGATGAATGGTTTCAAATATCTGGCGAGAATGACCAGCAGGAAGTTGTTCAACAACTTCACAAGGTATGTATGTACTCATTGCTTCTATCGAGTTTATCACGTCTTAATTGTTAGGCTAATCACTTTCCTGTATTTTCTTAGGTCCTTCGACCATTTCTTCTGCGTAGACTGAAGTCAGATGTCGAGAAAGGTTTGCCACCAAAGAAGGAGACGATACTTAAAGTTGGAATGTCTCAGATGCAAAAACAATACTATAAGGCTTTACTGCAGAAAGATCTTGAAGCAGTTAATGCTGGTGGAGAACGCAAACGTCTGCTAAACATTGCAATGCAACTGCGTAAATGCTGTAATCACCCTTATCTCTTCCAGGGTGCAGAGCCTGGCCCACCATATACCACAGGAGATCACCTCATTACAAATGCTGGTAAGACTAGCATTCAAACTACATCCTTCAGATGTATGTGTACATGTTTTTTTGAACCATCTTTATGTTCTTGTTTTCAGGTAAGATGGTTCTCTTGGATAAATTGCTTCCTAAGTTGAAGGAACGTGATTCGAGGGTTCTAATATTTTCTCAGGTAAACGCCTTGTACAGAACAACTGGAGATAACTGCTTCTTACGGTTCATCTTCTCTGTTTCCTTTCTTTATTTGAAGTCTGAGCGTTGTTCTTTTTGTTAACATTATGTCAGATGACAAGGCTTTTGGATATTCTTGAGGATTATTTAATGTATCGTGGTTATCGATATTGCCGAATTGATGGAAATACTGGTGGTGATGAACGAGACGCCTCCATAGAAGCCTACAACAAGCCAGGAAGCGAGAAATTTGTTTTCTTGTTATCTACCAGAGCAGGAGGGCTTGGTATCAATCTTGCCACTGCAGATGTTGTGATTCTTTATGATAGTGACTGGTAAGTCTTATCATGTCCATTTTAGTTTTTGAGTCTTCAGTTTTGACAGAGTTTGGTGGATTTTGGCAGGAACCCGCAAGTCGACTTGCAAGCGCAGGATCGTGCCCATAGGATTGGTCAAAAGAAAGAAGTTCAAGTGTTTCGATTCTGCACTGAGGTTAATAATCTCTCCTTGTTTGTCAAGTAAGAACAAACTATGACTGTTTGGATTAATTACATATTTGTTGTTTTGTTGTTTTCAGTCTGCTATTGAAGAGAAAGTAATTGAGAGAGCGTACAAGAAGTTGGCGCTTGATGCTCTGGTTATTCAACAAGGACGACTGGCAGAGCAGAAAAGTAAGTTTTCTATAACTAGACTGCAAAATGTAGTGATTCATCTCTGACATTTTTTTTTTAACTATATGCAGCTGTCAATAAGGATGAGTTGCTTCAAATGGTAAGATATGGTGCTGAGATGGTGTTCAGCTCCAAAGATAGCACAATCACAGACGAGGATATCGATAGAATCATTGCGAAAGGAGAGGAGGCTACAGCTGAACTTGATGCCAAGATGAAGAAATTTACAGAAGATGCTATACAGTTTAAAATGGATGACAGTAAGGGTGTCATAGATCCTTTTTTCCGTTTGTGTTGTGTTACTAGTGTAATATTTGGATAATCAATCGTCTTATTTGTCACAGGTGCTGACTTCTATGATTTTGATGATGACGATAAGGTAACTCTCTATATATATATTTTCAGAGTTTATGCTTTCATGTGATACCCTTGTTATGACTTATGATCTGCGCAACCAAAAATGAAATTAACTGTTTCTTACAAATATGTTTTATAGGATGAGAGCAAGCTTGATTTTAAAAAGATTGTGAGCGACAACTGGAATGATCCACCAAAGCGGGAGAGAAAGCGCAAGTAAATGTTCTTTTTTTGCCTATACAATGTCCAGTCCTTATTTTTTGTCTTCATTAACTTTACCTAACAGAAAAATCCATTTTGCTTTCTCTACTGTAACTTCAGCTACTCTGAATCTGAATACTTTAAGCAAACATTGCGACAAGGTGCTCCAGCTAAACCTAAAGAGCCTAGAATTCCGCGCATGCCCCAGTTGTAAGTACCTCAATAAACACTACTCTGCATCTGTGAACTGCCTTTCCTTGTCTGGAAATCTAATTTCTTGTCCATCCCACAGGCACGATTTCCAGTTCTTTAACACTCAGAGATTGACCGAGTTGTATGAAAAGGAAGTACGCTATCTCATGGTAGGGCTCTTTAAATCAAATACCACTGGTTTATTGTGCTTAAGAGCGGGTTTTTGACTAGTAAAATCAACTTTCTTCCGTTTGGTTTCAGCAAACACATCAAAAAAATCAGCTGAAAGACACAATTGATGTAGAAGAACCAGAAGGTCAGGCTCAGTTTCTCATTTGTGCCCTTTTGCTAACATTTTTTTCCAGCAAACCTATTACTGATTGAGAAATTTCTATTTGAAGGTGGAGATCCCTTGACTGCTGAAGAAGTAGAAGAAAAGGAGAGTTTATTGGAGGAGGTAAAGTGAAAATGTTTCATGTTAAAGTTGTCTTAGACGTTTTGATTCTGGGCTTTATATATTTGATTGTCAATCTCCAGGGTTTCTCAACATGGAGCAGAAGAGACTTCAATAGTTTCCTCAGGGCTTGTGAGAAGTATGGCCGCAACGACATCAAAAGCATTGCCTCTGAGATGGAAGGTAAAACAGAGGAAGAAGTTGAAAGATATGCACAAGTATTCAAAGAGCGATACAAGGAGCTGAACGGTATGTAACACAACACCTTTAGATGCTACCTCAAGAAGGAACTTATGCTCACATTTCCCCTCTGAACCTGCAGACTACGACAGGATCCTTAAGAACATTGAGAGGGGAGAGGCAAGAATCTCCAGGAAAGATGAAATCATGAAAGCCATAGGGAAGAAACTGGACCGCTACAGAAACCCTTGGCTGGAACTGAAGATTCAATACGGTCAGAACAAAGGGAAGCTGTACAATGAAGAGTGCGACCGTTTCATGGTCTGTGTTTTTTCATCATTTCCTTTCACTGTTTTGTTTCACTATTACTATTATGAAAGTTCGATTGTTGGGTTTGAACAGATCTGCATGGTCAACAAACTTGGGTATGGGAACTGGGATGAGCTAAAGGCAGCATTCAGGACTTCGCCTCTGTTCAGGTTCGACTGGTTTGTGAAATCCCGCACGAGTCAGGAACTCGCAAGAAGATGCGACACTCTGATTCGGCTGATTGAAAAGGAGAATCAAGAGTTTGATGAGAGAGAGAGGCAAGCCCGTAAAGAGAAGAAGCTCGCAAAGGTAAAACAATGTAACATATATAGTTGTTGTCTTTTGTTTAGATTCCTCTGGATGCTTATTACTTTATGTTTAAATCTTTGAAGAGTGCAACACCATCAAAGCGACCTTTAGGAAGGCAACAAAGTGAGAGTCCTTCATCGCTGAAGAAGCGGAAGCATCTGAGATGATTATCTGAGCTCAGTTAAGCTTTTGTTGTTGTATAAAAATCTGAAGTTAATCTTATACATTGTAGGTGAATTTGAATCTGGTTTGGTGAATGTTGTCTTGGTTTAACTTGGATTTTGATGATATGTATTAACTTATATGATTTGTATTATTTGGTCATTATATGCTTCAGGAATCGAATGTCACGTGAATAAGGCCCTTTATTAGCAGTAACCGTTGTTTTCAAGGACAGAAAAAAAAAAACGAGAGATGGCCGTATGAGAGAGAGAATCTATTAATATATGGACAAATGGTAAATGACAGAAGCTTTGGTTTGGTCTCTCTGCTTCCATCAAATCTCAGACCCCAAAAAATAATCTTCTTTTCTCTTTTCTTAATGTTGTTTTAGTTCATGAAGAATCAGAGGATGTTTTCCTCTCTTGTTTCTATTTTAACTTGAAGAAGTCTTAGCTTCTATAACGGAGTCGCAACTGGTTTCAGCTGGCTCTTGTTGGCTCAAGCCACTGACCATGGGAGAAGAAACTACAGCAGTCACAGCCGCTGTGGTGGGTTCATTGCTCGAACTTATCGGAGCTGATGATCCAATTGGGTATGGAGCCACAGGCATATTGGTTAGAGATGAAGCAGATGGGCTGTAGCTAAGTGAAGAACTCGTAGAGTGATCAAACTTACACGCCGGTCCAAACTTGCAGATTTCATGTTGCGCAAAGTGAGTGCACTGCGCTACGCCCTGTGTCAAAACACGTATTGAGAATGTTGTCTAGCAAAAAACATGGTAATGTTTTTTTGCAAAAGACTTACGGGACGTAGTGGAAGGCCAATGGAGCTGAGGAGAACACCAGTTTTAGGTTGAAGAAGTGCATCTAGAGGAGGATGATGGTATCTACACGAAGATCCGAACTTACAGTCTCCGGTTCTCATGAAGTATTGACACTCAGGTTGATCAGGTCGCTGAGGAAATGATTCTCCTTTTGAGGTGGTCAACGAAGGCCCACCAGATTGGTACGTTCCTGTATAAGCAGTCCCTGAAGGAGATAAAGACGCCATTCCATAAACAGAGCTCGATCCAATAGAAGGTTGTGTTCCAGGAGAAGGCATTGCAGTTAAAGAAGCCTAATAATAAATAAAAAAAAAAATGATTCATTTAGCCGAACAGAAAGGTAGCAAAATTAATAATCTTAAAAATGCTAGAATACCTGGTATGGATTCCAGCTAGGATATGTAGCCATTCCAGGAGGCATAACCATTGGAGGAGGACCACCGTAAGGACTTGGAAGATAGGAACCAGGTAAAAGAGAAGGTCTTGACAAAACTAAACCATACTGTTGAGAAGAAGGCATTGGTTGAGACTGAAGTGTTGGATATATAGACTGTAGCTGCGGTTGCGGCTGCCGCTGCTGCTGTTGAGGTTGTAGTTGTAGTGGGACGGGATGGTTGAATCTACAGGTCAAACCAAATTTGCACTGACCGGTTCTCATGTAATAGGAACACTCTTTCTCTCCCTGTAATCAAATTTCAGAGGAGCTTGTAAGAGAACATACAATACAAAAAATCAAATACCAATTTAGAGAATATTAGAACACAAACCGAGCGTAATGGATAACCCATGTAACTTAACGAGACGGGCGCAACAGAAGCACCTCCTTGCCTAGGATGATGATACTTGCAAGAAGCACCGAACTGACATGTCCCCGTTCTCATAAAATGCTGAGCCAACAACAAAAGACAAAAAAAAAACAAATCTATAAAGTTCACAGCTTTCTATTAAAAACAAAGACAGAATAAACTGAAACAGAGAGATTGATTAATTACAAAACCTGACAAACCGGATGTCCCATCCTCTCCGGTAAAACTCCATCTCCTCCTCCAATAACCTAAACACCAATTCAATAGCTCACTGATCTGAAACCTAAGAATCAAAATTAGGAAACTTTATTACCGCTCCACGATCGCGCGGGTGATTAAACCGACATCTTGACCCGTACCCGCAAACACCGGTTCGCAAGTAATAAATACAATCAGGCTCATCGGATCGCTCCGGGTACGATTCTCCTCCTCCTCCTCCTCCGCCGCCGCTCAACGCTAACCGCCCCATCGAAGCTACCAAAAAAACACACGCATTTTTTCAAAACAGAACCCTTTGATAATCACCAACGAATCAATGCTCGAAAGACGATTACTTTCGACTCCATGAGAGGTCCACTGAATCAACGGATCCGATCGCGACCCTTCTTCACCGGCGCGACCGTACCGGTCCATTTTCTAACAGAGGGAGAACAAATCTCCCAGAAACAAAAAGAAGAAACCTTTTTGGCTTTTGTCCGAATGTCTGAAAGCTCCGATCGTGGGGTTTGCTTCTACACCACTCTCACTCGCTTGATCTCTCTAAGCTTCAAAGCTACAAGACGAAACAGAACTGGGAAAAAGTAATTAATTTTCTTTTAATATAATTTTTCGGCTTCAATTTTTTATTTAATTATAAAAGTTTTTTTTTTTTTTTGATCTTTCTTTATGCGTGCTCGCATCTTTGGTGGGTGTTTTGCCGGTGGTAGTTAATATACGCGCCAAACATAGCATAGCATTAGTCATGACTTCTCTTTACATTAGTTATTTATTTATTTCGTCTCTTGTCTTTTTAACATTTAGTAAAAAATTTCAAAATTCTTTTTCAAAAATTTAAGTAGAATACAGAATACTCAAAAAGATATTTCGAGTTAAAGAACTTTTTGTATATATAAATTTTATTATTACAAAGCCTAAAACTCAGGTTAAATATTTATAGAAAAGCTTCTCTCCAGTCACTAGGCTACATATTGGATCGTACTTTAAATAATTTTAAGTCTACGGATCTTGACTTATTTTGTTTGTTGTTTATTCGTACATTAAAGTATAAGAAAGGGACGCTGATTAGATTTTAGTGTTTATAAAAATACTGTACTAGATTGTAGAAAGTTTCTGTATGGCCAAGTTTGTTTCTAGTTTAATTTTATGAAAGTATATATATTTCAGGAAACTGCAACTTTCTTA
This sequence comes from Brassica oleracea var. oleracea, assembly GCF_000695525.1. Taxonomy (NCBI): domain Eukaryota; kingdom Viridiplantae; phylum Streptophyta; class Magnoliopsida; order Brassicales; family Brassicaceae; genus Brassica; species Brassica oleracea. The sequence continues at coordinate 42,012,654 of NC_027748.1, read as the reverse complement.
CACCACTCGTGATTGGGTCGACAGTTACTATATTTGGTAAATAATGCCAACGCAATTTCAACTATATCAGAGTTAGAATTATTTTACGAAAATTTGAAAACATTATTTTGCGTGAATTATATATCAAGAAGTTTAATTGCTATAATTCACGAAGTTTATTTGCAAGCAATTAAACCGTGACTTTGCTTACATCACTTACGGAAGTCAAATAGGTTTGGTCATCAAACGACCAATCGAACGGCAATCAAAAGCATTAAGCTGTTCACCAACGCTCTAGATCTATTCCAAAGTCATTGTCCATTGATCTTGCTGACCAAACGAACCCGAGGGCTCATTGAGTAATTAAGTGTAGTTGGTGAAGAAGCCCATTCTCTGCATAAAATTCAATTTAAAAGTAGTTATGATTTCGTTCCCTCATTCATTGAGAGTTAATTTGAATAACGAAAACCAAGTAGAGTCGAATTTAGTTCGTTTAGTTATAATCTGACTGATCGAAAAGGTTAACACCTGCTTTTTCTTTCTAGTATGTGGTTTGTCTAGTTATTTTCTTTCAAAATATAGTTCATAGTTGTTTTTAATTAAAAAGTTGATCTTTTATATATTTGTATGGTTTTAAAGAAGCTTTTCAAGGTTCTTAATATATCATGACCTACAGTTGAATCTCGCAGACATATTCACTAGTATTCTAAAACCTAGGAATAACAATGTTCATTCATCCCCTGGCTCAACTTTTTCTGAATAATCCGTTTGTGTGATTCATATTGTTTGTGAATAAATGAATGTTGATAATAAAAACAAGGAACAAAGTGATGATACGATTCACACAACCATATTTGTTTTGGAATAGTAGCGCACGTGTCATCCAAAATACCTAAGTACTTGTAGAGTTGCTAAAATTACAAAAAGTACTTGCATAATTTTCAAATATTATACAATCAAAATGTTATGCAACAAAGAAGACAATGAACCTAGCCCAATATTATAGTTAATACTTAATAGTAATATTCACATTATAAAATTATGAGAGTCAAAATTTAATAGGTATTTGCTCGCCGACATTTGGTAGATGAATTGCGTTCGTTTACATGTCGCGCGATCTGCGACCTGCGACCTGCGACTAAACCTGCGACCTGCGACTAAAACTATGTTCGTTTACATGTCGTGCGACCTGCGATCTGCGACCTGCGACCAGTCGCGCGATCAAAATTTTCTTAATTTTTAGTCGCTGTTTTTTCCGGCGACTTGATTGGGAATCCGCGACTGGTCGTGCGATCAGTCGCGCGACTTCAAAACGAACAACAACTTGCGACTTGCGACATGCGACCAATTGCAGAACGCATGTTGCGCGACAGCAAAACGAACAACAACCTGCGACCTGCGATCAGTCGCAAGTCGCATATCGCAGATCGCAGGTCACGCGACACGTAAACGAACATGGCCAAGAAAGGAGAGATGTTATGATCCAAATGAACCTTTGGGGAATAACACAATCTTCGGACTAGGAACCTGGCCATATGTGGCTCATTCCTGTCCGGAGTCAAACCCAGTGGCGGAACTACCGTTATACCACGGTGGTCAAGTGACCCATGTGGATTCCTGTTAAAAAAAAAGTTACTTGTATTTTCTATAGAAAATATGATGTAATTGGTTTGTTGACCCATTTCAAATATACAAGTTATCAAATTGACCCCAGTAAAATGTTTTCCTGCCTCAAACCTTTTACTATTTTGTTTTATTACATAACTTTTTTTGGTAAAATATTACATAAATTTATTACTGTTATCTCTCTAAACTCCTTTTGCAAAGTGATTTTAGTGGTCTCAAGGTTGATTAATTTTCACTTATCGACTTTACAAACCGAAAAAACTTTTATTTCTTGTTTTGACGTTACAGCTCATAGTATACTTATCTCAAGTTTGGTCTCGACCATAAAGACTTTCTATATTTCTGTTACTAAAGTTATTAGTACGTATATTTACCAATGCCACTAATGGGATCGATTGGGAAATGTTGCACGTCTGAAAAAATATTAAAATATATTCAAGATCTTTCACAGCGAAAGACATTTCATATCAAATAAGAATAATAAAAACTAGGATAAGAACTGCGCAGTGAGTTTATTTGTATATATTATCGATAGTTTTTTTTATATATTTGATCATTATATTTGTATACATAAAATATTTTTTGTTGTTATTATATAATTTCTTTCCGATGGATCAGATCATTTTTTATTAAAAATAATGGAACAAAACTATAATTAATACATCATGGGTTGATCAGATTGGATATTAAAAAAATTATGACATAAAAACTTTATTTTTTCCATCGAACACATTCTTGAAAAAAGTGAACAGTATTGTTTTCACAGTT
>NC_027748.1:42009070-42009339 GCF_000695525.1 Brassica oleracea var. oleracea | reverse complement strand
ATAACATATAAGGTTTCCTCATTTTTGTAATTTAAAGTCATTTAAAAAAATTCAAAATATAATATATAAGAAAAAATCTAAACTTTTTATTATATGGTTAATGTGATTGTTTATATTTTAATAATATAAAATTAAACAAAAATGAAGAAGAATGCAAAAATTGTTATCAAATCTTTATTATTCATAATCATTAATTGTCATATATAAGTAAATCATATTAGATAATTTTGTAGCTTTTATTTAAGGAAAGAATACACACTTCTTATATT
>NC_027748.1:42008148-42008893 GCF_000695525.1 Brassica oleracea var. oleracea | reverse complement strand
TGATACATGTCATTTTAATGTTTTTAGTCGTTTACTTAAGGAAAACTTACATTTTTGTAATTTAAAGTCGTTTTAAAAAATTTAAAATGTAATATATTAGAAAATTCTAACATATAAAAAAAATATAACATATAAGGTGTCATCATTTTTGTATTTTAAAGTCTTTTAAAAAAATATATAAAATATAAGGTTTCCACATTTTTGTAATTTAAAGTCATTTAAAAAAATTTAAGATATAAAATATAAGAAAAAATCTAATTTTTTTTATTATATGGTTGATGTGATTGTTTAATTTTTTTTAATAATATAAATTTAAACAAAAATGAAGAAGGATGCAAAAATTGTTATCAAATCTTTATTATTCATAATAATTAATTGTCATATATATGTAAATCATATTAGGTAATTTCATACCTTTTATTTAGGGAAAGTATACAAACTTCTTATATTTTAGGTTAATATAATGTTCTCTAGTGGACTATAATTATGACATAAAAACCTTATTTTTTCCCTCGAACACATTCTTGAAAAAGTGAACAGTATTGTTTTCACAGTTGAATTATTTTAACTTTTATCTTACATATGGTTTTGAAAGCTTTCAAATCAACCATCGAACTGATACATGTTATTTTAATGTTTTTAGTTGTATACTTAAGGAAAACTTACATTGTTGTAATTTAAAGTCGTTTTAAAAAATTCAAAATATAACATATAAGAAAAATTCTAACATATAAGAAAAATATAA
>NC_027748.1:41988671-42008112 GCF_000695525.1 Brassica oleracea var. oleracea | reverse complement strand
ATATAACATATAAGGTTTCCTCATTTTTGTAATTTAAAGTCATTTAAAAAAATTCAAAATATAATATATAAGAAAAAATCTAAACTTTTTATTATATGGTTAATGTGATTGTTTATATTTTAATAATATAAAAAAAGTTTTTTTAATAATATAAATTTAAACAAAAATGAAGAAGAATGCAAAAATTGTTATCAAATCTTTATTATTCATAATCATTAATTGTCATATATATGTAAATCATGTTAGGTAATAATGTAGCTTTTATTTAAGGAAATAATACACACTTCTTATATTTTAGGTTACTATAATATTCTCTAGTAGACATTAAACAAATTACGACATAAAAACCTTATTTTTTTCATCGAACACATTCTTGAAAAAAGTGAACAGTATTGTTTCCACAGTTAAATTATTTTGACTTTTATCTTCCATATGGTTTTGAAAGCTTTCAAACAAAATGAAGGTTCTAATTTTTCAAATGGTTCTCAATTAATATATAGGGGATTTGATCTAAGAGCATGTTTATAGGCGTTTTTTATTAGGGTTGCTTAGTCAAATTATGATTTAAAAAAAAAAAAAAATACCTTTTAACATAAGACACATTGCTTAATTAAGCTAAGGAAGTCACACATTCAAGTCTCTCTCTCATCTCAACCTCTCTCTCGCGGACGAAATCACTCGGTTTCGATTCTGAAAATTCGTGATTGATCTCTCGTCGACGGATGAATCTCTCTCTCAGTGGCTCTGGTTGGCATGTTCTTCCTGTTTTGGATCCTCCTCTCTCCGGAGTGAATGATACCTCCGACGGTAAAGGCGTCGACGATCGTCTTTACATGGCTGCGCTGGTAATCAATCTCATCCAGTTTCTAGTGTTTCATCGAAATCTAATGTGTGTGCTCCTGACATTGAGATTCGGTTTAGCATGCTTTAAAGTCAGTGTCTTTGTGTATGTTGTTTTGTCTTTCAATTGAAAGCTGGTTGCTTTTCACATCAATGATCAGAGACCAAGATTGCGAGTATGAAGTGGTTGACGATGATGATGAGTATGATGACAACACACCTGAATAACTCCCACTCTCGTCCAAGCCAAACTATCGCAACACACCTTAGTAACCTTTCGTTTTGCTTCTTCACTTGCAAAAATGTACGGAGATTCGATGCAGCAGCAGCAGCAACAGCTCAAAATAAAATATAAATCAATTTAAATATTGTCAATTTACAAAAGTCAAAGAATTATATATATGTTAACTTAATATATAATATATTTTGGAAAGTTAACATAAAATATCTTATAAATATAATAATTAACTTAAAAATGCAAGATATTTAAACAATTAGAACCATATAAATTAAAAACATGTGATTTTTAAAGTTTAGGTTATATGCTATTGAAAATATTCAGTAATATGAATTAAAACACATAGGATTTAAAACAATTAATCATAAAATGACAAAATCATTATTTTAGTTTAATATTTTCAAAAATGTCAATATTTTCAAAATTTTATTTATTTCAAAATAAAACAGAAATCAATATCAAATAAGGAAAGCTAACAAAAGTACAAAAAATTATATATGTAAGTTAACTGATTATATAATAAGCTTTCAAAAATTTAAAATAAAATTTAAAATAAAAATAAAAATGCAAGGCTTCCAAAGAATTATAACTATACAAAATTTAAAACAGGTAATATTAACTATTATTAATAAATTAACAAAAGTTATAACTAATACCAAACAAGATAAGTTAACAAAAGTAAAACATTATTAATAAATGAACTTATATAGAATTTTTTTTTCGAATTTTAACATAAAAATAAAATACAAAATAATAATAATTAATTAAAGTGCAAGACTTTCAAAATATTATAAGTAAATTAATTTAACTCATAATGAAAATCCATACACGATATAAAAGTTGAGTTTATAAGCTATTGTAAGCGTCCACGTAGTATTTTAAACAACCAATTATATTTTGACAAATCATTTGTTTTCATTTATTATTTTAAAAAATGTTAAGATTTCCAAAACTTGTTTATTTCAAAATAAAACAGAAACCAATATCAAATTAGTTAAGTTAATATATAAAATATTTCCAAAACTTAACATAAAAATATAAATACAAAATAATAATTAATGTAAAAAATACAATCTCAAAAAATTATAAGTAAATAAATTTTACTCATGATTTTTATATTTTTAGGTTATATGCTAATGAAAATATTCACAAATAACATAAACTATGTATAAGATGAAGGTATAAGTAATTAAAAATGTTCGCATAATATTTTTAAAATACCAAAAATATGCTAAACATCATTTTTATTTACTATATCAAAGTTGAGGCTATAAATCAATAGAAATATACACATAGGCTTATAAACTGATTATTTCAATACAAACAACATCAGATAGGATAAACTAATAAATAAATCATTAAAATAGAAATGACTCATATATACTAAATATTTGGAAATTTAACATAAAAATAAAATAAAATAAAATATAAAGAATACACAATTTTTAACTTGCAAGAACACAAAATAATATATACTATTCAAAATATAATTTCAAAAAGTGTATTTTCAAAATAAATTAGAAATCAATATCAAATGTATTTTCTTTAATAATATCCAAATCAAAGAATTGCACAATCCCCATGAACATGTACACATCAAAAATATAGGGTTTAAAGTGAATGAAGAATAATAGTCAATGTAACCAAAAAAAACCTACGATGGAAAGTAAATCATACAAGTCGAAGACAAAATCCGATAGATAAAAAATGTATCACACCAGAAAATACCAGATATACTAGAGAATAATTCCAAACTACATGAAAAATTCTTATTATCATTAGTCTGATTCACTTCATATAACATATAAAATTTGAGAAGCTCTTTGTTGAGCTATGTCGAAGAAAATATTTAGAGAACAATGTTTATAAAATAGATGAAAAATAAAAAGCCTAAGAAAGCATGTAATATAAGTCAGTTAAAATTTTAAATAAAATTTATAACGAAAAACAATAATAAATTATCATGAAAGATAACATAAAAGAATGATAGAAGAAACAATCAATATGAACTTATCAATATAAATATACTATCTAAGTATTATAATCAACAAACTAAAACGATATAAAATTTAAGAAGCTCTATGTTGAGTTATGTCAAACAAAAGTTTTAGAGAACAATGTTTATAAGATAGATGAAAAATAAAGAGCATAAGAAAGTATGTAAAATAAGTCAGTTAAGATTTTAAATAAAATTTATAACGAAAACCAACAATAAATTAGCATGAAAGATAACATAAAAGAATGATAGAATGAACAATCAATATGAATTTATCAATATAAATAAATATACTAAGTATTATAATCAACAAACTAAAAACATGCAAATTAACAAATTTTGAACATTTAGAAAAAAGTCTCAAGATTGCAATGAATACACTATCTAAAACTTTGCTATCTTATCGTTAGCATTTAGCAACTAGAAAAACCAATTATCAAAATTATGTAATAGTTTTCAGAGGATCTTAAAAATTTTTATGGAAACTCCAAAATAAACAAATATGAACTATTATACCAAAAAATAAATAATAATATATTGTAATACATTATACGATCATACAAGCTTAACTACAATATAAATAATTAGCTGAATCAAATAGAAGATAAATCTAATACTTTAGATTCTCAATATTAATAATTCAATAAATAAAAATGTTACATAACATTGGTTAAATTCATTGTATTTACTTTACTTCTATATTATCTTAGAAATGCTATTTAATATTAACTAAAGTTCATCAAAATATTAATAGAGATTAAATTTTAAATCTAAATATTATACTATCACATATATATATATGACAATAACACATTAATTATAAAGTTTTTCTGATTACAAAGCAAAATTAGATATTATGCATATAGTTCAATCGTTTATGTTATTCAAATAAAATATATGTAAAATATTTGATAAAATATTATAATGTATTTACAGTTTTCATGCATCAAGCAATTTATATAATATTTTAAATACAAATTAACATTTTTCAAAATTGTGAATATTTTTAAAAACATAATTACTACATTTATAAAAACAAATAGCTAATAGCTAATAAGAGAGTATAGTTATAAATAAACATAAAGAAAAAAAAAAACTGGTCTATATTATAATAGGACACTTTGCTCTCACTTAAAGCTGTCCACCTCAGCACATGTGGGTTCCACATGTAAAAATTATTTTGAGTTTCTTTAATGGGCTTGCGTAATATTAACCTAAACCCAATCCATCGCTTCTTTAATGGGCTTGCGTAATATTAACCTAAACCCAATCCATAGCAGCCCAAAGACATGTTCTTCAAAGACCAATAGTCATCATCGTTCTTTTAGCTTCTCCTTCATCAAACATATTGTCGTCTGAAAGTAAAAATATTAGAAGGTGAACAGACCATCATTACATCTCCTTCTCCAAACAAACGTATTCCAACCACAATTTCGTCTTCAATTCCATATTAATTCCTTCAAAACTTCTCTTCTTTCAGATGAATCTGAATCCAGCCACAACGCACTCCTATAAATTTACGGCCACACACGACAAAAGACCTTCACTACAATTCACTGCAAAAAAACCTTCAGTAAATTATCCCATCTTTGCTTTCGTCTTCTGTCATGGCCGCTTTCGATTTCGTTGCGATTCCTGTCTCGGCTCCATACGTCACCTTCAGGAATCTCTCTATCTCAGATGGATTTCATTTTATTCTTTGTTTGGCATCTATAAAAATAAACTTAATGAAGTTGTAGAGATTTTTTTGTATGACAGGAAAACGTAATGTTTTTTTTTTTTTTTTTTTTTAATCCAGGGTTTCCCCGCTTACTTGGGTTATTCCCCTGGGTCCGGTTAGGCAGCGGTCCACTTCACCCGGGAGGGCTTTACCTGGGCTGGGGACAAGGCCCAACACCCAGTACCGCATTTGGTGACAGAATGGACAGTTCGCCTCCGCCTGGCGTCAAACCCGTGAGCATGACAATTGGTCCACAGGCGAAGTGAGCTACCTCGTCCCGTCGGAAAACGTAATGTTTCTCTTGTGTTTGAATTAAAATATGCAGAGGCTAAGGAAGTAGATGTATTTATTTCTTCGAGTCAACAATTCCCATTGTTGATTCTATAACTTCGTTGTTAATGTTTGGATTTCCTTTCAGAAGCTGTGATTAATCTTTTAAAGACAGAGCTGTAACTAGCATTCAAGGGATATCAAAAGAATGTGGTTGAATCTCTCGATGTAGCCTAAATTACTTCATCAACTTACTCAAATACTTCCTTGCTTTATCGCTCATGGTTTTACTGTTTTATAACAAAAACATGCACCGTGTAATGTTTTGTTTCACCGTGAATAAGGAAGAAGCTATGTAAATGGAAAAACCCTGGAATCCGAAGGGCAAGTGGAGTTCAATATGTGTACCCGTGGGGAAAACGTTAACATGAAAAAGAACATGGTGTCAATCTCAAAGGAGAATAGCGAAGAGCACAAGGCGGTTTCACTTCTTCAGTGATTGTACCATCTTTCAGGATTTATCCTATCATTTACTAGGGTCGGTTCGCCCTATAGGCGGAATGAATATTTAAAAATTGTTTAAATTGTTAGAATAAATATTTAATATATTTTTTTATTAACTAAAAATATAAATATTAGTTAAATTTTATACATGTTTTTTTAAGATTAAATAAAGCATGCTATGTTGATAATTAGTTATGTTTTTTTTTCTTGGAGCGGCATTACATCATTTCTTTCTGAGTATTCATGTTGTTGTACTGGAAGTTAATAACTTATGTGGTGCATTTTATATTTATTATAATTGATTATTTATATATATAAGTGAGAAGTTATTACTCCCTCCGTTTCACTTTAGTTGTCGATTTAGGTTCATGCACACATATTAATAAAACATTTAATTTTGTACATTTTCAAAATAAAAACATCATTACCCATATACCTAACCATATTTCAACCAATAGAAAAATAAACAAAAGAATCTTATCAATAAATTTTTCATTGAAATCACAAAACGACACTTATTCTGAAACGAAAATTTTCCTCTACAACGACAACTAATATGAAACGGAGGGAGTAGTATTCTGTAAGTTGTGATTGAGATGTAAGAGTAAATTGTAGGCTGAAAATCTATTATTATGTTTAATATTTATTTTGTTTCAAATTATAAGTATTTTGGGTTAAAAATACAAATATTAAGAAAAATATCTTTATATATTTAGCATTTAATTAAATAGAAAATTGACGAATGATAAATTATAGGGAAATTACCTCAAATAAACATTTTTAAGTTTTTGCCACAAAAATAGTTCTCAAAGAGAAAATGACCAAAATAGACCATTTTTATATTGAAAATTTTAATATTTATTTTTTATTTTTTTAATTTGAAACCCTATCCTCAAAACCTCACCCCTTAACTCTAAACCCTAAATCAAGATTAGTTAACCATATTGTAAAAATACATTTTTGTCTTTCAATAAAATTTATTTTGATCATTTTCCTCTCTGAGAGCTATTTTTGTAAATATAAATTAAAAAAGCTACCCTAGCGAATTTCTCTAAACTATATTCTAAATTTGTTTTTCAATTTTTTAATTGATTTACTTTTTATATTGGATTTTGAAAATAACATAAACTGTGAAACAATAAAAACCTCTTCAAACTATTTAATTAAATAGTAAAAGTGACCAATGATAAATTATATTATGTATGCGTGCCAACCAATAGCTGAGTTACACATCAAATTCAAATGTATATAACACATACGGAGCTGAAATAATTCAATAATTTACAGAAGTGTTAGTTTTTTCACTGTTAATTATTATCTTCTATACTCTTTTGTTTTTATAACTTTTTTTGACATATAATGGCATTATATTAATTATTAAAAGAAGCAAAAGTTTCCTTTTTACATGAATCAACTTTTGTTTGGGTCCAAAGAAGCTCAATCCTGATATGCCAAAGTGTAAGGTGAAGGATAAATATTTGCAAGTTTAAATTTTTTTTAATGTGAAATCGTAGGCAGTTAATTAATTTTTTTTTGTCTTAAATCAAAACCTGGAGAACATATTTGTTGGAACTTGGAGAGAATTTATCTAATTTCTCATAATATGTGAATTAAGAGAATTATAAGGTTTAAATTCAACTCCCTTAAGACATTAACAAAATCATCTTTGCACAACAGTAACAGTGCTTAAAGATTTATATTTAGGACTTTTCGTGGTTTTTGAAAGTATAGATGAAATCTACTACTCCATATTGTTATACTATAAATAAATGTTTTCCCCTCACACTTACCACATAGTAAAATATGTTACATATCTCGTGAAGTAAATCACGGCAGTTCACGTCCAGCATTAGCATACAACATTCACTTTGACAAACTGTCTAATATTTCTTGCTTTCTCGTGAGATAAGGGCTTACAATATCAGAGCTCAAAAAACTCAGCAAGAAAGCTGTTGAAGATATCCTGATATTGGTTTAAGCTATATTGCATCACCGAACTATTCTTCATACATCGCTTCAATCATCGGTTCATACAGCAAACTCTCTAATTAATAAAACCAAATCACAACTTGAAGTTTGTTAGGAACCAGAAACCACTCAAATCAAAGTGACACCAAAGAGACAACAACAAAAGTTTCATCTATCCTTCTTGTATTACCTTGTTTTTTCTAGTCATGTCTGCTTCGCAAGCCTGATTTTCTCTAGTTCCTTTGGATATCTGGAAATATATTCAGATGGTTATTAATCAAGTAAAGAAAAGCAAGAATGATGTCTCTTGATCAGCATTTACGAATGAAGTAAATGCTCAAAGAGTCAAGCACAGAATATAGAGACATACTTTTCAGGTAAGCCTTTTTGCGGTCTCCAGACTTGTCTAACCACGAAGCTGTTGATGCAAGTCTTTCGGTCGTCTTCACATATGTTCTAAATACCTAATATGTGGTAGCTTCTAAAAGTTACAGATGCAGGTGTACACAAACTATTGCGCAGCAGCATGAACGAAAGTGTTAATGAACATACAATTCCCCTATAAACTATATATCAGTTCCAAATAGAATATTATATATATATATATATCACCATAAAACACTCAAGCCACCCTCAAATCATCAACATTCAAGCTTCCTGTGTTTGAGAAGCGCTCGTCTATAAGACAAAATAGCATCAAGCGACGAATCAGCGAGTTTCCATAGCTGGGGAAGCAGCTCAACTACTTTGGTTAGCGTCTCCTGCAACTATGTATCAACTGACACATGTTCAGACTCAGCTTCCGGTTAAAAAGCCTCCGCTGTTTCAGTTTTCTGAAAAAAATCCTCCATAATATCATACCAACTCTGTGAGATTGTGGCGCTTCTGCAATAAGAATCACTCTGTTTAGCAAAATGAAAAAAAAATAGGGACTCAGCTTCCGGTTAAAAACCCTGCGCTGTTTCAGTCTTCTGAAAAAAGTTCTCCATAATATCATACTAACTCTGCGAGACTGTGGCGCTTCTGCAATAAGAATCACTCTGTTTAGCAAAATGAAAAAAAAATAGTGAATTGCAGAACTAAGAGAAAAGACTGTTACTTGTGACTACCTTGGAACCTTCTAAAACGCTGGAGAGATTTGGATTCATCAGTTGGCTTACCCTTTTTATAGGTGGAAAAACACCGCCACGAAGAGGGATAACTTACAATCATTTTCAGATCGTGCTTTAGGTAGCACGGTATATGGAATTAAGAAGACGATAATGACGCTGGATCTGTAACTCCGACGGCTTCGGTTGAGTAGATTAGAAGACTAAAGGACGCGAGTTGAGATAAACAAAGAGATTCTTCATCTCGATTTCATCATCCAAATCCCTCGAAACACCATTGAAAGTGTGGGAGATTGCTGAAGAATTTTTTTTAGGTATCAGTTATCGAAGAAGAACACGCCGTGAAAGAGATGAAGACTAAAAGACCGCTCAGTTTTGGGCTTTAATTATAAAGATTAACACAAAGCCCAACTTTTCTTCTGTCTATCTTTAAATGAAACGGTGAGTTTCAAAAACAGGGACACGTGTCGCCTCGAGGATGAGCAACTTTCTGACATGGCGCTGATGTGGCGCATCCAGGAGAGAGTAACACTCTTCCATATGAGCATTGTTTCAGCAGAAGGCCAAGAAAAGCAGGTGACAAACAATTGAATGTTTGAGACGAACAGTTGAAACAATTTTACTTAAATAAAAGTCTAGAATGTTTGCTTTCTTACAGTAATAGCCTAAAAAGACAGAGACTGGATGAAAAGATAAATTAATCATGACATAAGTCAGGAATCTTAAAACAAATATACTTTTTAAGAACTAAAATTTCAAAAATTAGGAATAGGTTGTTATTCCAAATATGGTTTCAGTTTCACACAAATTTTAAAGCAGGGATAGCTGACGAGCATGAAAACATTGTGAGCACATATGTGACAGTGTGTAGAAACTGGAAGAACAGTGGCGCAAGAAAACTAAATAGAATTAAATAAATCTATAGCTAATTAGACTCTTTTCATGATACTGTTACTTCTAAATGACATAATTTACTTTTCATGATTTACCAATTTTATAGGGGTTAAAATAAAGAAGAAAAAGGATAGTGGATACTAACAAACATATACACAAAAATGCGCAAAACTTAAGTATGAAACAAATAAACAAAAACTCAACTACACAAAAAATTCAATGTTGAAAATTAAAGTAAAGGATGTAAATTACGAATTCAAACTAAACACAAGCATATACTCTGATCTTTTTGGATTGTAGGTTGAACGGCCACGTAAAAGTGGAGGTAGCAGAGAATATAAACATGAGTAACAAGATTGGACGGGAAACAAAATGCAATAGTCTTCCCTATGTATATTTTTTATTACCTTATAAGGGAGTTAAGAAAACATAAACCAACGATTTCACCTTTCAATTTCAAAGAGATTTAAAGTGTCATTCAATAAACAAATCAACATATAGAATCTTTCAGATTAATAGAATAAAAGAGTCAATTTTCTGAAAATGAAAAGAAGGTGAAATAATGATTTGGTCGAATGTGTAGTAAGGAAATTTGGGTGCAAAATATAGCTGTGAAATCTAATATTTCGAAGTGAAACAACAAAACTGTCAATCAAAGAAAACTGAGAAAAAATGAAAATGAGGAATAACAGAAGTAGAGTTCACAGGATAACTAAACCTACTTTTTTTTTTTCACATGAATAATTAAACCTACTAAGACAAGCAAAAAAACACTAGAATTTTTTTGAAAAGTAGAATGACAAACAGCAGAAATACCAAACAATAACATAAAACAAAGTTATAATTATTAATTAATATCCAAAAAAGAAATATATCTAAATAACCCTAGTCCCACTATATAAAAACAGCTAAATTTGAGCTTTTTTAGAGGTGCCACATAGGCAAAAAAAATTGAGAACCAATCAATCTGCCATGTCATCCCGGACTGGGCTTGAAAGACCAACATTCGCAGCCCATTATTATTAAATTTCGGAACCCATTTACGTTATTCACAGCATTCCATTTTAACAGCCCATTATTACTCAGATACTAAAGACTCTAAACCATTATTATTCATATACTAAATGTCCTAAAACATAATACGTAACCCATTAATACTAAAAGCCCTAAAACATATAATTCTCTAAAAACTAAAGATCACTCATCCTCACCCTAACCCTAATCACCGACTCCATCTCATCGTGATTCTTAAATATTATCATTTTTGAATGAAAACATTATTATTATTGAAATATTAATTATTTATCCAAAACCCTAATAAACAAAATATAAAAGTTGTTAATGCACTCTATTATTTGCAAAGCAGCTTTTCATATTATTTTCCTTTTTCATTTAATGCACAAATATAAATGTAGATTTTCCTTTTATCTAGAAGATGTTTTTTAATTTAACATACAAATTATGAACCGTTTGACCATGTTTATCATAAATTTGGTTTTATAAATATATTTAGTTTTAATATTCTTCATTATTTACATCTTATTAGTTTTAAACCATACAAAAAAACATATATTAATTGCATATTTTAAAACTTACTTTATATTTTAAAACGATAAAAGTCACAATGACAAATTATTTGCCAGCACCACCAAAAACTCGAAAAACCCTATACAACCGAAATTTTATTTCCATATATTATTTGTTTATAATATGTTTTAAAAACAAACCAAAAAAAAAATTGTGATAAAGAAGGAAAGTTTTGATAGAATGACCAAAATGTTTCATTTAATAGGTAAAATGATCTTTATACCCTAGATATATAAAATTTAATTAAAAAATATTAAAAACATTAAAAAAATAAATGAAAAATAATTAAGTAATAGTCTTAGATTATACGTTTTCAAAATAAAATTTTTTTAAATAATTTTTTTAGTTGATTTTTTAATTGCAATTTTTCTCTATTTTTGTTTTCAATTTATCTTTTTGTAATTCTAGCCGAAGTTCACAACAAGTAGAGCGACAACTTCGGACCGCAACCAATTATTGCTAGGATCATTAGGATGTGGCCCATCATAAATCACACAAATAAAAATGCTTTCCTAGGAACAACTTTCATTTGTCTTGACATCTATGTTTGTCTAAAAAATACTTACTTTTAATTATTCCAACAACATTTCAAATAATTGCTTTTAACCACTCGACAGGAACAAAAAATGGAAGGGCGGGTGCCTATTTCTACGTATGACACAATGTACCAACGGTTCGAGGATGGAAAAATTTATCACATTAGATATTTTAATCTTCTTCCCAATAACCGACGGTACAGGCTTACCGTTCAACCATACATAATCAATATCAATGAGACAACAATTATAACACTGATTCAAGAAAACATTCCACCGATTACTTCATACATTTTCCGGCCCCAACGCTATCCCTAGTTGATCAGCTTAGCAAGTGAAGGCGGCTAATTTCAGGGAGTTAAATCGCATATCTACCAGGAAAAACTAAATCGTAATCATCACAAGTATCATTCCAAGGTTACATGAAGGTAATCAACTAAACATAAAGTTTATGTCTAACTAAATGCTTACAAATATTTCACTTTTCAGGGAAACTATCACTCACAACCACACCAGGATCGCGCTTTTACTTTGACAGCGACATAGATATCATAGGAATAAACTGCTATCCTAAGCCTGATGGCATACCTCCACATGGATCAAACTACAAGACGGAAACCGACGCCAGTCAACTGTTTTAAAATTTACACTTCAATGCAAACAACCGTATATTTTTCAAACTTACTATTGTTTAGAAAACAGAAACTGATCACCACATCGCATTCAAACAAAAACTTTATGGTTAATTCTACAACGAACAAAAAATAACTTCCAATATCTGATACTTAAAACTACAAAATATAAAAATTTACTTTAATAAAACATATTATCCGCGCGGAGCGCGGACCCCGGCTCTAGTTACTATAAACATGACTCTCGTCTCTCGACATGATCAGATCAATGGTTGAATTATATGTCTCAATTTTTATTTATTTTATATTTCTATATTTTTTTTTTCTAAAGTAATTTTTTACTTAATTTATTTTTTTACTTTGAGCTATAAGATTGAGGTTGTATGAATGTAGTTTAATTGTTGTCTCTGCAGGCATCCAACTAAATGTATTGGCAATCGTCTCTCTTGACCATGCCAAATCATTTTAACATCAGTATTGGCAATTTTCATTGAAGACATTATTAACACTCGATTCGAGCTTGATACAAGATGAAGAAGATCGACGAAAGAGAGATTCGAGAGAGAATAAAGAGAGCTGAAAGTAGTTTGTTATTCACATTAAACTTAACTTTACAATACTAAGTTACATGTTTATATACTTAGCTGGTATACACAAGTAAACCGGGTAATCTAATCACTAACATTGAACCGGTATCAAACCATCTATACTAAGAGACATGTAGGTGAATGTGTTGCCGAAAAGGAGCCAATCCACTTTGAATTCAGTGTGAAGCAGGTTACTTTGAAGCCAAAGTGGGTTGTTAGAACATCAGAGGCAAAGGTTGGAACACAAACCCTCACTTTCATTTGATATGTGGAAAAGTGTAACAAGGCAGCAACTGTGCATGTCTTGGACCTGCTGAAAACAATCAAAATAATGAAATGCTCTAGTATATACGGTATGTTAGGTTGAGTATGAGTCATTAATTTTCATTGA
The DNA here is from genome assembly GCF_000695525.1 of Brassica oleracea var. oleracea. Classification (NCBI taxonomy): domain Eukaryota; kingdom Viridiplantae; phylum Streptophyta; class Magnoliopsida; order Brassicales; family Brassicaceae; genus Brassica; species Brassica oleracea. The sequence goes on along the minus strand of NC_027748.1, from coordinate 41,994,840 downwards.
TCTATACCCTCTTATTAGTGCATCACATATACAGATTTTATGCATTACTTTTTAAAGTTACTTTATTTCTTATAGAATCAGTTTACTTTCTTTGTTTTTATAGAAGGTTTAAAGTCAAATAATCACCTTGTCAAAATTTTGATCAAAAAAACTAACAAAGGTGAGATAAAGGAAGGAAAAAACAAGCAATATGTATCTCAACTACCGATGTATTTGATGCCTTGTCACCCACATAAATATTTAACCAAATTATTGACAATTTCCAAAAACTCTTTTTAAGACGGTAAAAGTTAATGCTAATGTTTTCTTGATTGTTGAAAACTCTTCTCAAATTGTTTTACCCACAAACAAATGTAATCAAAACTAGAATGATGACAACGATAAGGAAAGCACCATCTACAGTCTAAGAAGAGGGACTAATATGATTAGCGTATGTTTATATAGATTTTTTCCAGTAAAATAGACCTCTCAAAGTATAAATACTCTCTCTAGTAACAAATCATACTCTAATCATGAGAATATTTCTAAACTCATACAACCATGAAACTGTGCTACAAACCTCTAGTCGATATTCTCAAATCCAACCAAACAAGACATAAGATTACACCTCTTGATATTTAAAAGAAAATGTGCACTATATATATTCATGCTTTATGCCACAAAGTGACGAATATGTAACTTTGTTTCATCAATTTCTAGTAACATCCCTATAGTAATAATAAATAAACGTCAAACCCTAGTTTTAAAGCCTTTTCTCCATAGTCCCAACTTATTGTCCAACATCAACTAAAATTTCCAGATACTATAAGCGAAAAATGGCAAGAAAGAAAATTAGGAATCAAAAGAAGCCGAAAATTCTCCAAGAGATCTGTAGTGTTTGGTGTGAATGATCCAGTTACCAGAAAAAGTTGGATTACATTGCGCGTTTATGAAACTGTGAGAGGGATGCAAATCGAATTTGATGGTGATCATGTGGGTTACAAGAAATAATTGGGATCGATTTTCATCTTTCTCTATGTGATTGACATCATCAAATCTTTTTTTTTTTGTGAACATGCAACTCTAGCTGGCAAGGCTACCCGATGGATAAAATGCAATTTTCCTAAATAAAAAACTCAAATTTCATAGTTTTAGCTGAAAGTCTACATTACTTTAACAAAAATTACACCAAATTCTCCAATTCACCTATAATCATCTAATCATTTCAAGACTCATTAAAATCTAATCATTTCAAACCACTTAATTGAGTATTTTGGTTTGCTCTCTTATATTTGTGGCCAATAGTATGCCTGATATTTCAAGACTTTTGATATAAAATTTCACCAAAGTCTTGGCATGTGACCATGACCCCAAAATCCATCTATTTTGGTTATGTTTTCTCGCTATTTTTTGTTATTCAATTTGCCATCTATGGACTCAATTTCCCTTCAGATGGATGGCATCTAAATCTTCAATTTCTATTGAGTTTTTATCCTCTAAAACTGTCAGATCTCTCAGTGGTTAACCTTTTGGTCATCTTATTATCATTTAATTATGCTTCTTGTTGTTCAATCCTCTTCTAGAACATTGTAATCAAATATTGTCATATGAAAACGATGTACTATTTTTCCACTTTAGTGAGTATTTTGGTTTATACTTATTCGTTTTGATCTCTTATATTTGTTGCTTTGATATTTGGAACGTTCAAAACTGTCCAACAATCTTAGCAGCACAATCAAATGATGATAAATAAACACGTATCTCAAAACAGAACATATATCTTCAATGATTTGCCTAAAATGGATATTAGCACTTACAATGCGACTTTCTCGAAGAATTTCACGGGAAACATTAAGAGGAAGATCGTGCGAGTCCACAACACCCTTGTAAGTGTGCTGTGAGACCGGTACAGAACAAATCCCAGCAGCATCATTCCTCCGACGCCTCTTGTTTCCTGAGCCTTTCTTCTCTCCTCCTCCTTCTCCTCCGGCATCAGGATCAGGTCCCTCAACTTCTTCTTTTTTTGGCTTTTGATGTGGTGGCTTTGACAATTGGATCGGTAATATAACCCTTGTGAGACAGAACAGTGACGGATTGTTCGAGTCGTCCACACGATAAAGTTAAAGTTTCCAACCTTGAACCAGAAGCGACTGTTCCTTCGTAACGGGACTGCTGATTATATTTTGGTTGTAAGGTAGTACAGTCACTTTGTTCTGAACGGGCACACCACTAACTAAAACCTGTCTTTTAGTCAACGGACGCCAAGCCATAGTGACGTTATCGAGGAGCACATGCATTGCGGGCATCCTTCGGAAGTCCGTCGTGAAGAATAACCAATCCGCCTTGAGATCTGTGAAGAACTTGTCTTTCTGCTTCCAGGGAGGCTCGAGGTGCACATTTATGACAAATGTCGGAATTCCAACATTCATACCATTCATTGCTTTGATAATAGCAACAAAGCAGGACTCGTCTTGTTGCTCTGCTACAGGACTAAATCCATCGAAGTAATGAAACACATTGCTTCCCTTCGAGTTAGCCTCAGCGATCTGTCTTTGATCTGCAGAGCAGAACTGTAAATCATCCAAAGAGGCTCGCAATGTGCAGCCTATGAGACCACATGTCCTTTTCATGTGCCGGCACGTGCGGAAAGCACAAGGAAGCTGTAAGGGTATGGCCATAACGTCTAGAACATCTGCCACCTCCTGGAAAAAGGAAACTTTAGGTTAATGCCCATACAAATGTGTTGAAAAGGCCTACATCGAATTTGCATCCACACAAGAGAAACAAGCTTTGGGTATTAAATCAAATCTCTTAAAATCAAGCTTTGGGCCACCTCTCCTAAATTGATTTCCTGTGAATCAAATCCCATAATAATCTCATAAGAAAATCAAATCATAAGAAAATCAAATCAAATCCTCTCGCATAATCAAATCGCATGTTTTCCATAATAATCCATAATAATCTCATAAGATCGCATGTTAAATCCTTTCTTAAAATCGCATGTTTTCCTCTTTTAAGATCGCATGTTAAATCCTCTCTCATAATAATCTCATAATAATCCATAATAATCTCATAATCAAATCAAATATATACTATTAAAGCAGAATCCTATTGTACTTTTTACCTTAGCCTGCCATTTCTTTACTAACATTGCATGTTTCATTAAGGACAATTAAGTAATATTAATAACACATTTATATTGGGCCATTTTTTTCGGATCCAGCCCACTGTCCACATCAGATCTCTCTTGGGCCATTTGGGCCGATTAAGAAATCAGATCCAATTCTCACATTTTTTTTTCCTTTGGACCATTGAGTCCAAGTTCAAATAATTTTTTTCAACAATTCTTAATTATTTTTCTTTTCTTAATATAATTTAAGCATTCGTAAAAAAAATTGATTTTTTCATTGAAAAATATAAATCTTTATTAAAAGTATATAATTATTTTTATTAAAAATATTAACCACATAATAAAATTAATTTATCAGAGTTATACCAACTTAATTCATTAAAAAAATAAAGTTTAATTTTTAAACATAAATAGTCATTTAAAATGAAACACGATAAAGACACATAAAAAATTTAAGTCTTTTATAAAATAAAACACAAATATATGAAATATGACATTTACTAAATATTTTGACCATTGAAAAAAAAAGAAAATAAATCTGCGCTTTGAAAGCGCGGATTAAAATCTAGTCCTCTCTTAAAATCGCATAATCAACATCTTTTCATTGTTCACTAACCAGTAACCACACAAGAAAATCAAATCAAATCCTCTCGATCGAGTTCGTCGAATAATCAACCTAATTAAATCGCATATAACGATCGAGTTCATCAAAACCCTAGGATTCGATACCTGTTCGTTTGCATCTGGGACATGCTCAACAGAGTCCACTGCTCGCAAACGGTCTTCCATGTTGCGGCAGAGAATCGGCTCTTCCATGTTGCGGCGGAGAATCGGCGGAATCTGCGGAGAATCTGATCGGAGAATGGGAGCGAGAGAATCGGAGTGGATAAAATATTTTCCGCTGATTATGGATAACCATTTTTTAGATGTTCGAGTGGATCTGATCCACACACACAAGAAACTCTAAAACTCAAGATCGTTTGTTGCTTTAGAGAGAGAGAGAGAGAGAGCTTGAAGAAACCTTAAATCAAAACTTGTGTTACATGTTCAAGTCAATCCACACAAGATGTGTTTAGATCCACACAAGAAACTCTAAATTGTGTTCAGATGTGTTAGACATGAGATGATATTGGATTCAAAAATTTAATTGATTATGAAATAATTCAAGTGAAGACATAAATAATAGATTTTAAAATATTTTAAATGATTTGAAGAGGATTTTAATGCATTTGTCTAATTCTTTCATTTTAGATTTTTAAGAAATATAAAGAAAGTTGATAGAAACAAATTTCTTTAAATTTCATGATTATTTGAATCTTTATCTAAAATGCACAAAAAGGGAACACAAAATTTACTTATACAATAATAAAAACATAATTATTTCCATACCATACATATACAGAAAGTCATTTTAAAAAATGGAATAAAAACTCTACTAACAAAAAAATTAAAAAAATAACTATATTTATATCACTATATAAAATGTAGAGATAAGACTATGTCGGAATATTAAAAATTTTGTTCTTCCACTATAATTTGGATTACACAAATGATATACTTTTTCCATTCGTCAAAACAATATTTTTTTTTTTAAATTGATAACAAACATTTCCAAATCTATCATATTATAATAATCAATACATTCGACGTACATATCTAATAAATAAATGTATGAGGAATTCTCTTCAAATCTACCATGAACCTTAAGAATTGGTTCTTTACATTTTCTATTGAACTTTCATTTATTTTTTTTCAAATACAATTACTATGAAATCCAAACTGGATTGTGTGTGTTTAATGTACTGGGTGAAGGTAGATAAAATAACATACACTATCCCATCATCTAAACCAAGCTCATTCCCCACATAGCATAGTTATAGTAAATTAACCAGTGATAGAGAGGCATGGAAAAAATGATGCAATGTGAATCTCAGTCACCTATGTATCTAACGCCTTGTTATTCACATGCACCATCAACCGTGTAATAGATATTTCCCCAGTGCTATTTGGAAGACGGTACAAGTTAACTCCAATCTTTTCTTGAAAGTTGAACACGTTTTGTAGATTGATATCTCCACAAACTGTTGTAACGAAAACGATAAGTATGATGACTATAAGACAAGTGCAAAATAACGCCAAAGATGAGGTCCTAAATATTAATTAGCCTCTAAGCGATTTTCCTCTAGAACTGTTACCCACAAAATATACCTTTCAAATATATTCAACCCTTCCAATAATAAATCAGCCCCTGGATCATCAGATTAATTCGAAAATTATAGAACCCTGAAATCCATCCAAGCACTTTGTTGATAATCTAGATGGGTATTAAGATCCACTGGCAGAGCCGGCCCTTGGATCAAGTTAATGAAACATGACATCCAACCAATATTTTATCAACTAATTTCGGCCACAAATTTTGCAAATGTATCTTTAGTCAGTGGTATAAGCTCATCAATATAAGTTTGATATGTCCGACCCGGGTTCAAGGCCTTTGAGATGCCTTTTTTGCTTCTAGTCTCCTAAACTCTAGGACCAGCTCTGTCCACTAGTAGATGGGTATCAAAACGTACTGGTAAATGAGTAGCAAGACATGTTCGTGAATAGGTAGTAAAACATGCTCGTGGATGGGTTGAACAACATAGATGAGATTCCAGAAAACAAGCGGCATGAGAGACCACACTGAAAGAGTTAAAGAGAGAAATGAAAGAGGAGCGCAGCATAGTGCATTGCGACAAGCTTTTGTGATATGATAAACATTTTTTTTTTGAGGAAAGGGTAGTACTTTTCGTTTTCTTTTTTGTCTTTCTATCTAGAAAAAGATAACCAATAAATAAAAGAGAACCTGTTATGAAAGTCAGAGAACACAGCGCCGCATAACTTGAAATTATAAATGATGTGGGGCCCGCTGCACTATTTGCACAGTAGGTTTTTTTCTTTATATATACGATCAAGTTCGATCGTTTCAAATACACACTTCAATCTTCCCTTCTCTCTCAGATAAACACTTTCTTTCAGTGTTATAATTTTCTACGGGTATAAAATTTTGCCCTTATATAAATT
>NC_027748.1:41958777-41984065 GCF_000695525.1 Brassica oleracea var. oleracea | reverse complement strand
GAGAACCGAATGGGTACCCGAATATATAAAAATATTAATTATATATACATATAACATCATTAAATATATATTTTAAATTTAAAATTCTATTAAAAGTATATGAAAATAGTTTATGATAACTAAATTATTATAAAGTATCCAAACTACCCGAAAGTATCCGGATAGTTTTATCTGAAATATCCAAAGTAATCCAAAATATCCAAAATTTTTATGTAAATCATCTTAATTATTTGATATTTTACCCTAAATAACCGATATTTTATCCAAATTATCCGAACTACCCGAACTATCCGAACCCGAACCGGATCCAAATGAGAACCGAACTTTTTCCGGATATTTTTCGGTTCCTACATTTACTATCCGAACCGAACCGAACCCGAAACTATCCGAACCGAACCGAACCGAAAATAGGTCAAGTACTAAATGGATCCTCTAGCCCTTATCCGAACTACCCGAAACCCGAAATATCCGAACCGAACCGAACCGATACCCGAAATGCCCAGGCCTAACTATAATCATGAAAACAGATTTAGAAAAAACTCCCACATAGTTACATGATGCATATTATACAAAACATCAAAATTAACATAACATCTTATACAAGATTTCAATACTTCCTGGAAGAAAATTTCATCAAAGTCTCAATCTTTGCAACATGATTGAGATATCTATTCGCAGCAGACAGATTGGCTCTCCTTTTGAAGCTTCTCCCACAGACACAAAAGTAGCCGAGGAGTTTGGTAATGAACAAGAATGTAATTCGGTTTACAACCGCTATTATGAAACCTTTTGTCATTCATGTACTTCACTCTTTTTACTGTCTGGTTGTATTGTTGAATCCATATCCCTATCGCCACATCTTCCAGCTTGAAAAGCTTTCACCAAAACAAAATAAGAATACCGTTAATTTACAATCTCTAAGGTTAGTTACATTTGCACTCTGATGAAAATACAAAACTCACTCTAAGATCTCTTTCAAGGTGACCCTTCACCACAAATTTAGCTATATCCTGAGTGATGATGTAGCCAGGGCCATGTGCCCATGGAGGATATGAATCTAGAGGCCACTCCTTCACAAAGAGAAAGCAACATGAGCCTCTAAGAAGAAAGAAATATTTCTATAACAAGTCTGTTACCTCTTTACGAATGTACCATTTGCTGCCTTGCTCACGGTCTGGCGATGAATCAAATGATATCAGACCATATAAAAGTGCATTAGACGGTTTTTCTTTTAGACTCATTAGCAGTTCATCGATCCGAACAAACGCATCATCGTCTGTCTTCATTATGTATTTTGATGGGATGACTTTGGTCTGTATCAAAATGAACAAACATTAAAAAGCTTATCTCACACTTATGCATTGGTGTAAGTAGCAACTTACCCCGAGAATGCAAAGCGCAACAGTTTTCAGGCTAAGTAAACCATAGTAATCAACAAAAGGCATAAACTGAATGTCACCATATGCTTTAGCTTCTCTCCACATCTCTAGATTGACTTGCTCATTAGTGTGCTGAACCCAAAAAACGCCAAGTTATTGCTAAGAAATGTACCAAAAAAAAAAACAGACAGAAAACGTTGACTTGGAGAAGTACTTACAAGGCCAATGAGAAACCGAACAGCAACTTCTCCAGATCTTACTGCCTCATATTGCATCCAAGATCTTCTCAATGCCATACGTCGCTTAAAGTTATTTCCAGTGGAGAAAACACCCACCAGCAATGTTATCCTTGTTCCGGAAAGAGGGGGAGCTTTCAGCTTCTCTTCTATAGCTAAAGAAGAATGATTCTCATCAGGAACAGGCAGCCTTGTGGCTGAAGCAGATAACAGTTTTAGACCACCTGAGACTTTCACAGCACTAACTAACCAAGGCTCAAGCTTCTGCAAAGACTTTGTAGCGTCATTCCTTACCTCTCTGTAAGGAAATGAAGTCTCGTGCCGCCCGTTAACAGCCATATGAAAGCCTTCTAATCCAAACCACAATGTGGCAGTGAGGGGACTCCCTTTGAGAAATGGAAAATCATCCAGAGTGATTCTGCTTGTCTGTTCGTTGCAGAGAGGAAGCTCATCAACTACAATATAATTCTTAAATGATCCATGACTTGGGCATCTCACTTCCTCTCCCCACCCGGACCTTTCTGTCCATGTGTTTTGCACTATGGATTGCTTAGAAAAGTTCACATCATAACGCAAGACGCCTGAGCCAAGGAGCTGAATCTGGAAGCTTCTCGAATGTTCATCAGGAACACCAACAAATGTTATAGAAGAATCTTCAGTTAAACCACACGGTAGCTCAAGAACAGGCGTTGAGCCGGACAAATCCACATCAACTGCATTTACAAAGTCCGGACAAGTTCTTCTGCCTTTCGTAGAGACCATACCAGAAGCAGAATGTCCTTTCTCTTTATTGATCAGAGAGACTAAACCTTTCCCTGCCAATGCAGCCTCTTCGACCCCCTGACCAGTTTCTGGCAATGCATCATGCCTTTCGAGAAACGGACGCATGAGAGACCATACAAGAAACCCATTAGACTCATCTTCTTCTTTGTAAAAGCTACTGTTTGAAAAGAGGTAATCAAGATCTTCCATAGTGATCAAAACAGTACTCTCTTCTTCTATATCAAACTCATCCACAGTCAGATTCTTCTTTGTAAGTTTGTGACCAGGTTGAAGGATGATGAGGATCAATGTAAGAACCATGACAGAGATTCCCACCGACAAGTTCCTCATTCTGACTGAAGTGAACCCAAACTTGAGTTTCACCATTGACATAGACTGCAGCATCATTACTCACATAACCACCACCTAATAAAAAAAATACAGATTCCGTATTAAAGTTTGATAATCATAATTAAACAGAGAAGAACTCGAACAATGGTCAACGATCTAAAAATCCGAATTGGTGCAGGAAGGAGCAGTCTTTGATGGATACAAGTAGACCCATTAGCAAAAAAAAACACAGCTAGTTATATTTTTTTATTAATACAGTAAGCTTTGAAAATGAAGCTAACAGTGAGAGTTCTGGAAACACCTCGTTTTAAGAGCTGATTGGTTGTGTTTAAAGTAAAGTTTGTAAGCTTACCTCGTTTTATATTGATGTATGTAAGGAGATCATGGATCCAGGATCAGTTGAAGTTGCAGAACAACAGAGGGAGAGAGGCAAAAGGCAATAGCTAAGCTGAAACAGAGGATCTTAGCTTAGCAGAGAAACGGCGTCGTATCTTTAGTAGGGAAACGACGTCGTTTATTTGTAAGTGAAACTTACTGTTTTTGTTGTTAGCGGCGAGACGATGTCGTTCCATGTAAGTGAAACGTATGGTTGAAAACGGCTTCGTTTAGTTATCTTACATTTCAATAATCTTATAAATAATTAATAAAAATATATAATAACTTTTGGTACGTTGGTTTCAATCTTCGAACAAATATGAATAGAGAGACACAAACACTACCGTACACTTATCAGTTAATGGTGTCCCACAAGTTAAAAAAAAAGCTAGAACAAGGTTACGATGAATGATCACGTATTGACCAAGATTAAAATTCAAAATCCAGCTGATTCGAATATACTAATTTTCTAAAAGTCACTAGAACCAAAATCAACGAAGTAGAAAGTAACTATTTTTAATGGCTTTATGAGATTGAATATATCCAGTTTACTAAGAAGCTCAGATCCAAATATGAATATCTTTGCAAGAAGCTAATGCGTTGGTGTCTTTAAAAGACGTACAGTAGATTTGGTTTGGCAAAAAAGGAGAAAACATTACAACATGTTTGAAGAAAATCTCAAAGAAAAATCAAAAGCTAAACAGAGAAGTATAGACATGAGATCTAAGCTTGGATTAACCTATAGCTCAGAAGGAAAGAAAAAGAACACTTACCAAAGACAAACCAGCTCCCAAAATTATCAGTTAAACTGCTGCAGATTAAATTTGGTGTTGAAGGAAAAAAAAAAGAGTACTGTAAAGTTGAATGAAAAAGTAACTGTACTGTTTGAGATCTATGTGAGGTAAGGGCAAGATTAACGGCGTCCTAATGGGATGTCCTTAGCATAAATGACATTTAATTTAAATCAAAAAGAGAGAATTATCTAAGGACATATCTAACTTAAGATGTTTTTGTTGTCGTCGTTAGGTGATACGTGGCTTGGTGTGATTGGGCGATGAAACCGGGGAGGGGATAATCGATTTGGGTAAGTGTTGTGATTTGATTTTCTCGTCTTTCCTTCTTCTCGACCGACGAATCGCCTCTCTTCGATCTCCTCTCTTCGATCTCCTCTCTTCGATCTCCTCCCGACGGATCTCCTCCCGAGGTTTCTCTTCTCGACGGATCTCCTCCCGAGGCTTCTCCTCTCTTCTCCACCGGATTTCTTTGACGGATCTCTCGACCGGTCTCTCAACGCTTCTCCCGACGGATCTCTCCACGGTTCTGTCGACGGTTCTCCCCTCTCATCAACATCATATTCTGCTATTCGAAGGTGGAAGGGTGGGTGTTCCTCCTCTGTATTCAGTATTTGCATGTAGTTGGTTCTCGATAAACTTGGTTGGGAATTTTATTGTTTTCGGTTTGTGTTTAAACTCTGATGATAGAAATTTTTACTCGTTCATTGCTTTGATTAGTTGATTAATCTGATAGAAAGATTTACCCGACGGTTGCTTTGATTACATGATTAATCTGAGATAAATTTTGTACTCGTTCATTGCTTTGATTACTTGATTAATCCATCATAAAATTTTAATTGTAGTTACTGGTGTTGATTTATGGATTTAAATTATATTTCATGTTCTGTTGTTATCGTGTATATTTAGTGAAATGTGTTCTTTGGGGTGATATGTGTGTTCTTTTTCTGATGTGTGTTCCTTTGCTTCTGAGGTAACTAGGTGAGGTGAGGCTCGTCTAAAGAGAGCCAGTGATACACAACTAGAAAACAACCATTTCGTCCAGTGTTCAAGGTAATTAATCTCTGTCCACAGCGTGTAGACTTGAAGTTGACTTGAAGTAGAGTTGATGTAGAGTTGCTGTAGACTTGTTGTAGACTTGTAGTAGACTTGATGTCGACTTGTGGTACACTTGAACTCTCTAGTTTGATTGCAACCAAAGCGTGTAGACTTGAACACTCAAGTTTGATTGCAACTTTAGCGTGTAGAGTTGAACTATTGTTTGTATATTGATTTGATAGTCTAGTTCATTATTAACTATCTAGTTTCATTGCTGTGACTTGTAGTAGACTTGAACTGTTGTTTGCATATTGATTTGATAGTCTAGTTTGTTTTAGGTAGTTAATGCACTGTTATTTTTCTCACATTATGGTTGTGGGATGCGTATTAAGTGATATGTACTGTGGTAGATAGGTCATTATGGTTGAGTTAATTGGAATTGTCTATTAAACCATCCTTCATAGAGCTCATTCATTCTCCATCATCTTCTTTCTATCTTGTATTCTCTTCCGCTTTATTTTCTCTTATTGCTTCTCTCTTCGAATTTCTATGGATCCAAGGATTCCGTGTAGCCAGTCCACTGGGTATATGGGCCTTCTTCACAGTCAACAAGGAAGTGTCTGTCCTGAGAACTCTCCTTATGAGACATTTCCTTCTGTATCTCAACAGTTCCCTCAGTTTAGTTCACAAGAAAGTGAGGCTCCAACTCCACCTACAGAGATACCCGTGGAGCGTGGGAGGAGACATAAATGGACCCCATCCGAGGACGAGATGCTGATCAGTGCTTGGTTAAATACATCGAAGGATGCTATAGTGGGCAATAACCAAAAGTTTTCAACGTTCTGGAAAAGAGTGGGAGATTATTTCTTCGCATCTCTGAATGGTGGAGATGGCGGAAATGTTGTTGAAAGTAGCGAACATGTTCATTACAAGCAGAGGTGGCACAAGAATAATATAGAAACCAACAGGTTTTGTGCTTCATATGCGGCTGCGGAGCGACAGATAAGTAGTGGTCAGCATGAGAATGATGTTCTCAAGAAGGCCCATGAGATCTTCTAACTCGATCACCAGTCCAAATTTACACTTGAACATGCGTGATGTGTGTTGAGGTATGAGCAGAAATGACTTAACCTCAACACCACTCACGGTACTGTAAGTTCAAAGCGGAAAACCGGTGTATCAGATTCCCAACCTACCACCCCAAATGTTGGTGCAGAAGAGATACGCCCCGAAGGAGTAAAGGCTGCAAAATCTAATCGGAGTGCAATGGGAAAGGGAAAATCTGTTGCTGACTGTACGGCGGTTTGGGAGCTGAGGAAGGAGGATTTGGAGAGGAAAGAAAAGCTGTCAAAGCTTGCCATCTTAGACACTCTTCTAGCCAGAAGCGGACCACTCAGTGAGGCTGAAGAAGTTGCCAAAAACAAGCTCCTCGCCGAGTATTTCTAGAGAGATATCTTCCTGTAGTTTGGTTTCTAAGTTTGTAATGTGGTCGGGGTCTATGTTGTATTTGCTTACTGTTATGTGTTTGTTTGCTTCCTGTACTATGTTTAATTTGCTTCGTGGTCGATGTGTACTAAACACCAAGAATTTGTGCGTAAAGATGTTGAGCGTGCCTTCGGAGTCATGCAAGCTAGATTCGCGGTTGTTAGAAATCCGTCTAGTTTATGGGATAAAAACAAAATAGGAAATATTATGAGAGTATGTATCATACTCCATAATATGATTGTCGAAGATGAACGAGATTCCTACGGTAACGCATCAGTATTTGAACAAGGAGAAGATGAGGATACCACTTTTGTAGTCAGACGGCCTACAAATCTTGGTGCTACAATGGGACGTCGAGCAGATGTTCGGGATACATCAGACCATCACCAATTAAAAGCCGATTTGGTTGAAAATATATGAGATAAATTTGGACATCTCCCAATATAATTTTAAAGTTTCTATGAATTGAATAAAATGTGTGTTTGCTTTTAATTCTCTCTGTATGTTTTTATTTACAATGTAATGTAATAAGAACTTTGTAATTTTCTATTAAATTTAATATATTTCGATAATTTGTGTGTTATATTAAATGTAAAATGGAAATAAGTTTTAGCTTATAAAATCTAAGGACCAAGACTAAGTCCCACCAATAATCATCATTTCAACAAAAAGTTCTTACAAATGTCCTAAGCTAAAAATAACAATAAAAAATTATTAGGACACCATTCTAAGGACAATGGATAATGATGCTCTAAGAAAGATGGGAAAAGAAAGATGTATGTCTGTCTTTCAGACAGACAGTGCTCGTGATTGGTTTGTACTTTTGTACACGTCCACCTAACGACGGCATATTTACATGCATTTTTTTAACTCTTTGACCAACTAGTATTTGTTTAAATGAATCTCGACAAGGTGTTCACATCATCTTCTCTTCTCTGGCCCCAAACAATTTGGTTGATGTGTTTCTTTGCGAATATTAAACATAAATTGTTCAGACTTTCCTCATAAACGTTATCAGAAGTTCAAAACTCTAGTGAACACTTTTCATATGTCAAATCTTTTGGAAGATTAGACATCCTTCCATAGGTTAACGTTTTTCTTCTTCATATTTGATTTGAATTAATGCATGTATGTTTCAGCCTCAAATGTCATGAAATTTCTTGTTTGCTAGTTCTTACAACTTTTATAATTCCAGACTTCCGAAGATCATGTTTAAAAATGCTTACATTTTTTATATAACTGTCTTAAAAATGCATAGAAGAACCAGAACTATGTTCATATCAAATATAGTAAAGAATCTGACATCACATCAGTTTCAGTCTGTATTAATCAACAAAGGAAGTAAATTACTCACACGTTGTGCATGATTAATAATAAAAAATTTAACAGTGCAATGCATCATTGACCACATCCCACTAATTAAAAAATATATAATACGATACGGTAAACGAAAAGATATGATTCCATGGGACCCACTTCGATCTAGATAACCGGATTGGGTAAGCCTCTCTAATCCCGTCCCCTATCTTCTAACTTCTCCAACAATCTCCCGTTCAGACCACCGTCCTGAGATTCACGCAATGGCATCATTTCAACACACTCTAACCTACTGGCTCGTCAACCATCCTTACATCGCCAGTTTCACGTGGACAAAAGGTGAAACCCTTGGCTCCACCATCTTCTTCCTCTCCGTCGTAGTCTCCGTTTACCTTTCCGCCACGTTACTTCTCAGATCCGCCATCGATTCGCTCCCTTCACTAGGTCCTCGAATCCTCAAACCAATCACAGCCGTCCACAGCCTTATCCTCTGCCTCCTCTCCTTAATCATGGCCGTCGGTTGCACTCTCTCTATAACCTCAGACCCTACGAAGGCGCGTTTCTTGAACGCGATTTGTTTTCCTGTGGACACGAAGCCTAGCGGACCGCTCTTCTTTTGGGCTCAAGTCTTCTACCTCTCGAAGATCCTCGAGTTCGGAGACACACTCCTCATCATACTCGGTAAATCAATCCAACGGCTGTCTTTCCTCCACGTGTACCACCACGCGACAGTTGTTGTAATGTGCTACCTCTGGCTTCGAACTCGCCAGTCGATGTTTCCTGTGGCGCTCGTGACGAATTCGACGGTCCATGTCGTCATGTACGGTTATTACTTCCTCTGTGCCGTTGGATCGAGGCCCAAGTGGAAGAGGTTGGTGACGGATTGTCAGATTGTGCAGTTTGTTTTCAGCTTCGGGTTATCCGGTTGGATGCTTCGAGAGCATTTGTTCGGGTCGGGTTGCTCCGGGATTTGGGCGTTGTGTTTCAACGCTGCTTTTAATGCTTCTCTGTTGGCTCTCTTCTTCAACTTTCATTCCAAGAACTATGCCAAAAAGACAAGAGAGGGAGTCAGCAAAAAGCGATTAGATTAGTTGTCTTTAATTAAAGGTTGGATATTTTTGGAGTTCTGGTCTTTGTTACTGATGGTTTGAAATTGTTTTTCTATGAATAAAGATGAGAAAACGATAATTAGTTTTGAAATGGCTTCATTGTCTCGTAGATTGGAATGGATTATCTCTTTATGAGGATTATATATATGCAAAAATTCAGGTTCAACAAACATTCACCAACCAACATTTTTTAAGACTTGAACAATGAGATTATTATGCCCTTGAAGGCTTGAATCTCCATATGCAAATGCCAAACCCAAAACATGAAGATTATAGCCTCTTTATCTATGGGGTTTGGACCCGCAACTATACTATCTTTCTTTGTAAAGATAGCCACAACTGTTAGAGAACTTAACCAAACTTTTATTATAATATATATATAAATGTTCCAAAACTTATTGTTGTCTTACTATCCTCCAAGTCTAATCTTCCTCATATTAGTCCAGGATTGGCTTTGACTAAATTCATATCATCTGTGTATGAAGTTGATCGACATAGATAGTGTTGGAATTGTAAAAATGCTTCATAAACATCTTAGCTTCATAAACCTCTTAACTCAACTTTAGACGTTGACTAAATGCACATCATTTTTATATATTTATATATTGTGAATGTGGTAGAAAATGTTAATTTCATAGTTATTTGAATTTCGTTTAATTTTCCGTATTTCAAATTTATCTAACCTTCAAAATTTTTTTTTAGTTATTTTCATATATATATATATATATTGCCAAAATCTATTGAAAGTAAATAAAAGAAACAGTAAAGTTGAAAAAAAAAATCGTTAAATTTAACCAAAATATTAAAAAAAATCCGAATTATTATAAAATTGAACTGAATGATATATTTTGTCTTCCATACTCTCTACCTTGTCAACTTCTAGATTGGGGAGAAAATATTTTTTTAGGAGAACATTTGATAGTAACCAAGCTACTTTTAAGGTTGCCTCTTTTTTATCATTAGTTGTCACTTGGTTTAAAGGCAGAATTTGGGCAACAATATGTGACAAAATCATGTTTCCCGAGCTTTAGAAGAAAACTTTAAAACTTTCAAAAACTATTCATCTACACATGTTAATGTCATGAAAATATAAGATGGTCTTTATTCCAAATTCTTTTAAGGTGCGCTCAAATCAATTTCCTTGATTTTTTTATCTTATTAAACAAATCTCTAATGACTAGATTGAATCTTGAAATATCATCATTCTTAGATTGAAAAATACTCTCCTTAAGGTTTACATATTTTACGAGCATTCACCAATCAAAGTTTCTTTAAAGAGTTGAAAACTTAAATTAACCTATAATTGGTTCTTTGAGAAAATAAGCATTTATGAATCCTTCTAGCCAAAAGTGCTAGTAAGACATCGTCAAATAGATGAAAAGGAAATAACGGATTGAATATTCCGTTAGCCAAGAAGGCATAAAGTATCGTCAAATTCACTTTTTATGTTGTACTTTGTCACTAAATGGTGTATATATATCTGCTTATATAATAAGTCGTTTTTTTCAAAAAAATTGAATATTGATTTTGTAATCTCTAAATTTTATTAATAAAATTTGCTTTTTAAGCCGGAAAAAATCTTTCCAAAACTAGTGAATTAATCAAGTTTTATCGAAAATACATAAAAGAAATAGCAAAGCTGTACCAATTTCATAGAATTAACCAAAATAACTCAAATCCAAATTATCATAAAACTGAACCGAAATATATTTTGGATACGTTTTGGTTCAACCATAACTGAACCGAATTTTCAGTTATCCGAACCGAACTTAACAACATTTTGTTTGATTCCCAATTTCTCACTTTCTAATTATCCAAACCGCATCAAACTGATCCAGATATTCTAGTGCCAAAGCGTAAGAAGCAATCATGTTATCATCACCAAGTCATCGACTATATATTAAATCCATGATTAAGATTCTGACGTCAAATAAGTTTCAAACGACAACGAAAAAAAGTAAATGATGTATTCTTTACGATATTATCCTTCCACGTTAAGCAGGATTAGAAAAAAGTTAGTGCATGAAACATTCGCTACGATATTACGTTCTCACGTTATGCATAATAAACACAATAAAATAGATTAATGATGCACATTCTTTAGGAGTTTACCTTTCCACGTCAAAGCATAATAATAACAATAACAACGCATATGCATCATCAACCAATCCATGAATCAAATAATATAATACGATGCCATGGGACCAACTTGAATATAGATATAAGCCAAACGGGTAAGCATCTAATCATTTCGTCTCTCTCCCGTTTCTTCTAACATCTCCCGAGTTCAGACCAGCGCCGGGAAAGCGGAGACGGCGTGGAACCCAGCGATGCAATTGCATCGGTTTACTCCATGTTACAATATTCACGACGCAATGACATTGGTTTACGCAATGACATCGAATTTCATTAATGATATGTATCTATTTTACGCAAGGGCGTTGGTCAAAAATGTGTATTTATATATAACCTCTATTTACTATATTGTCAAACTTCAACCCCTACAAACCTAGCCGGAGAATGGCATCGGTTTACTCCACCTTAACCTACTGGCTCGTTAACCACCCCAACATTGCTAATTTTACGTGGACTGAAGGTGAAACTCTTGGCTCCACAGTCTTTTTCGTCTCCGTTGTAGTCACCGCTTATCTATCCGCCACATTCCTCCTCCGACATGTCATGGTTTCACTCCCCTCACTCGGTCCACGAATGCTCAAACCCATCACAGCCGTCCACAGCCTCATCTTGTGCCTCCTCTCCCTAACCATGGCCGTTGGTTGCACTCTCTCCCTAGCCTCGTCGTCTGACATTGTGCCCTCACACCCGACAGCTCGTTTCTTCCGGGCGATTTGTCTCCCTATGGACGTGAAGCCTAGCGGACCGCTCTTCTTTTGGGCTCAAGTCTTCTACCTCTCGAAGATCCTCGAGTTTGGAGACACACTTCTAATCATACTCGGCAAATCATTCCAGCGGCTCTCGTTCCTTCATGTGTATCACCACGCGGTGGTTGTGATCATGTGCTTCCTCTGGCTCCGAACCCAACAATCTATGTTTCCGTTCGGGCTTGTGGCGAATTCGACAGTCCATGTTATCATGTACGGTTACTACTTCCTCTGCGCCGTAGGAATGAGGCCTAAGTGGAAGAGGCTGGTGACGGATTGTCAGGTCTTGCAGTTTCTTTTGTCCTTTGCATTTGGCGGTTGGATGTTCCAAGAGCATGTTTTCGGGTCGGGCTGCTCCGGTTTTTGGGCTTGTGCTTTCAACGGTGTGTTTAATGCTTCTCTTTTGGCTCTCTTCTTCAACTTCCGTTCCAAGAATTATGCGAATAAGACAAGACTGGATACGTGGGCAGAAATGGTTAAAGATGTGGGCAAAAAAGCGATTAGATCCAAAAAGACTGATTAAATCATTTTGAATGGTTAAATATCGGTCTCTTGATGTGTTGTTACTCGAAATTGATGTTGGGATAGCTCGAAATTGTTTTATTCTGAATAAGATGACAAGATATAATAATTTCACATAAATCATGTAATGGCTTCATTGTCTGATTCTTGCATATATCTTGATAAGATTTTACAGCTAAGTTGCGTCATTTTCTTATTCTTAGGTTGCGTCATCTTCCAAAATAGCAAAAAAAAAAGCGAACCAAAATTCGAACCGAAATAGCAAAATATCCGAATGGATATTAAATTATGAGAAATTGGATATCCGAAACCGAACGAATATGTCCGAAGATAACCGGACATATGTATAGCATAACTCAAAATTAGATAATACATATATAATTACAGAAAAAGTGATTTGCTACTCACTTAAAATGCATGTCAAGATTCTTATTTCATGCATTAACAAAAGTCGCATTCAAAATCTCAAAACAATAACTAAATTAATGTTTTTCTTTTTTAAAGTTTTATCTTCAAACTTATTAATCGTCCAACCTAATAAAAATTAGAAAATCAGTTAAGTTAAAAGTAACATTTAAAGCACAAGAAGGTTGAGCAATAAATAATTTAGTTATTTTTTTTCAAAATCTAAATATTCAAACCCGATCTGATATTTAAAAATACCCGAACCGACCTGATATGTAAAAATACTCGAACGGGTACTAGATCCTAATACCGAAATATTCCGAATCCAAACGGGTACCCAAACGCGTATGCGCAAGAATGACTGATCAAACTTTAAATCTTAATATCTCTTATTGCTGTATCTGTCGAGCTTCCATCACACTTTCCCTATTTATCGGTTGTATCCACAATCTTTTTCAAGGCAGTAGTTGGTTTTCACATTTACATAACGGGTTGACCTAAACTGTAAAATAACCTATATATTACCATATTACAAACTAGCCCTCCATAACACACCAAGAAATGTTGCCAAAGAAAAATAAATAAAAAACAATACACCAAGAAAATGAGGATATATAAAAATAAATTAAATTAAACAAGCATTGAAAGTTGACTAATTCAAACCTGAACTGAATTAAATGGAACCAAAGCAAATTAACTAACCAAAACCCATTACTTTTTTGTTTTTTTTTTGTTTATGTATTTATATATTGTGAATGGCTAGACAATTTTAGTTTCATATTTATTTGATTTTCATACACAGTTTTTATTTAACTTTGAAATTTTAATACCTAGCTAATTTTTATAGATATCTTACCAAAATCTAGTAAAACAATCAAGTTTCATCGAAAAATAAATAAATGAATAACAAAGCTGAGCCAATTTCATTGAATTAATCAAAATAAGTGAGAACTAAATTATCATAAACTGAGAATCTCGCTTGTGGTGAAACCAGCGATCCATGGATCACTGACAACAACGATGACATTAACTGTGGCAGCGGATTCATAAGCGCTGACTGTGACGGCAACAAATCAATTCCGATATGGGTTCTCCGCCATATTCTCTCAAAGAAGAAACAGTCAGAGAGATATTGGAGCTAGAGGTTGAGTTCTTGCCAGAAGCTGATTACCTGAAGAGATTGTGTTATGGGGACTGGGAGCTGCGTGTTAGAAACGTGCCCGTCTTAATAATATATTGGGCCCTGAGCTGAGACAAATTTGTGTTTTTTTTCTTAAAACAATTTTTTTTTTTTAAAAAACTCTAACCTAAGTTAAAAATATCCAAAAATTGTTATGGGCCATGTGCAATTGCTCTGGATTGGATTCTAAAGGTTTGATCTTTCTTGAATCTTGTTTGGTTTCTATTTTGAGTTCGTTCTCTGATCATTGATAGATCATTGATATTTGTATTTAAAAAGAGGCTTCTGATGAGATCACTTGGATCTTATCAATAGATTGAGATTCTGATATGTTTGAGTTACCGAATGTTTTGTCTTCAATGCCAATTGTTGTTATTGTGTCTGAAACAAGTTTGTGCTCATTACAATTTTGGAGCACTGTACACAAGCACCACCACTAGCGCTATCACCGACATTGCCGTCGTCTTCCCGTGCTTTCACATTGTGTCAGCAACTCAGGTTGTCATCCTCTGTTCACCGCTGCGAAGCATCCCCAATCGTAGCTCCAAGGCACCGGCAAGCAACGTCCAAGTTGAGCGATATTGGAACAACAACACTATCATGGAATGTAATAATTGTGTATTACCGTGTGTTGGGAAGCATTAGGAAAAGACATGAAACCATTGCCATGTAGAATGTATAGAAAATAGACGTCATTAGTTTTGTATTTAAAACATTTACTACCTTTTGATTCGCGCTTTCAAAGTCCGGGATTGTTTCTTTTAAAAATATTTAATTTTATAACATATTTAATTTTATATCATATTTAAAAAATATATATATAATGTGTTTTTTTTTGTATATATGTAGAGGTTATATGTTTTGAATTATCATTATTGAAAGTCGCTGGTGAAAATCATAATTCTACGACATATATTTGAGAAAGACAATCTCAGAATCAATAAATTGTAAGGTACCAACATGCCTAATATTGTGGATGTCATTTAATGCCGTTTAATGATGAAGCAAATTCAGTTATCGTATGATACATATTAGGATAATTTGAAAAGTACCCTATTTGTGATTTGAAATTTGAAATATATACCTTTATATTTAATTTTTGAAAATTACACTTTCTGAAATATGAAAAGACATTTTTATCCTAATTTAATAGAAAATTAAAAGATAAAAATAAATATGAATTCAAAATTATTTATTTTTTAAAATAATCATATACTAGATATTGATCCGCGCTTGCAAAGCGCGGAATGTTTTATGACGAAAATTTCACTAATAACTTAACAACTATTTTGTTAATTTATAAGAATTTTGTGTATTTAAAATAGTTTTGCATTTAAATCAGTGCTATTAAAATCAATCCGGATCCGCGGTCAAACCGGTTAATGGTGATCCAATAATATGGTCGAGGTTTATAAAATTATATTTAAAACCTTTAAAAATCACTGAAATCAGAGATTAACTGATTGAACTGATGGATGACCGATATGTAATCCAATTTCATTTAGATTGTTATGATTTTATAGTTTGTTAACTTTTAATCCATATTTTAAAGTTCACTGTTTTGCAGTTATATGAATTAATAACGTTTTTACAAAAAAATGAAAGATATAAAATAACTAAGAAGTATAAATATGTCTTGATCATGTTACTTTTTTTTATATAGCTTAATCAGTTTTATTATATTTGTTTTGTGTAATTTATTTTGTTAATAATTTGGTTCAAATTATAATCGGTTTAAATTTGTTTTTTTACAATTAGTGTTGAAATATTTTTTTCTAGATAATATATATTTTGAACATTTCTCATAATTATTTTTGTTATTATTTTTATTGTACAATTGTAGTTATTTTCAATCTATAGTGTTTGTATATATATATTTTATGTAATGTCCATTATTAAATAATTATTTTACTTAAGTAAATGATATAACCATTGTTTAGGAAACATAAATAAAATAATATATAAATTATATGATTTGTTATTGATTGAAATTTTTTTGTAGTATCTAAACTTGTAAAAATAAGTTCTTTTTATTTTCATTGTTTTTATACATTATTTGAATTTCTAAATTATTCAATATATTTAAACAATTTGAAAGAAAATTGTTAAAGATATATTAAAAATATGAAATCTAGTGTTTTATATTGTTTGGACATAAGATTATTGCGTTGTTTTGAAACATATATAATAGTATAAGAAAATGAATATTAGTGATTTAAAGTATGTTTACTTATAAAGTATAAATGTATATTTAATTTAAAAACTTACACAAGATAAAAATCTTGATTATTAATATGCTAACACAATATAGATAATAATATAAATTTTACACAAACTTACACAAATTTACACGGTACTTCTTGCGCCATACCGAAGATCTCTAGTAGTTTTTTTTCAATATTCTGCATAATTTGTCTTCTCCGGAAATTGAAACTTATATCTTCTCGTGTTGAAGTTTTAATGAACCATTGATAAAATCACTGGACCAAAGGAGCTTCCACGAGGGGCTTCCACAGTTTTCGATTTTCTTGTATGATATTTTTATTATTAGATTTGAATGTTCCGGAATAAAATGGTTAAACATTTTTTTTTAAATAATCAAAGATCTTAAAGATCTTATCTAATGGCATATCTATTTTTTTACCATATCAGGAGGATCTTATTTAATTGTTATGAATATTTTATACAAATAGTGAGAAAATCAAATATATGAATCGTTTTATGGTTTATGATTCCATAAAACATCATTGTCAAAAACATACCTGATTATAAAACAAATTGTTCAGATTCATGAAACTATACGTCATCGTCAAAAGTTATACAGTTCCTTCATTTGAGAAACCAAAGTTTTCTTCTCCTCAGAAAATCTGAATGCTTGCTCATTCACATCCATGCGCAAGTCACAACACTTCCGTCTCAAGGAAACAAATCCCTTAACATATTACAACGTCTTTGACCGCAGTTTTGAGACAAATTGAACATGCAACAAAGTCAAAACCATCTCATTCGTCCCAACAATCCCCATCGCCGCCGAGATCATTATCACCAAATATGAATTTGGTAACAATGTTGCCTAAACCTATAGACAAAATCCAAACAAATCTCAAAACACTTTTCGTCCAGCTCGAATCACCACCGAGTCTCACTCCCCAATCCTCACGATTCGATTGAATCTCGTCACAGCCAAAACCCAGAAGAAGAAAGGAAAGTAAAAAAAACCATCTTTAAAGTTTTTCTGTTTGATGTTTTGTATAAAAAGGATTTTGTTACACGCATAGAAAAAAAAAAGTATATATCCATGATTTGAAGGTTAATGTTATAAGGTATGAATTAAAACAAAGTATAATTGTAAGTTGGTTTAATTTAAGTATATTGGTTACCATAAAATTATATATCAAGTGTGTTTTTATATTTAGTACAACATGTTCAATAGGTCCAAAAAAACATATGCCACGGTAAATTTTAAACAGGGCTCTGTTTTAATAGATTAGATTTGAGATAACTACGTCAATGATTTAAGATAGCAAATACAAAAATTTCTGAAATAACTTAAAATCTATACAAACAGCTTACACAATTACGTTACAAACAAATACCTTTTAAGCATTATGTATAAGTTCAATATTTTAACATTTAAGTTTCGTTATGCCTAAATTTAGTTTGTAAAAAAAAAACGACTAAGAATCTGATGTTTACAAAGTTAATAAAATCAGAAAAACGCACGACTCCAAAGAAGTTTTAGATTTATATGTAACCCTTAGAATGTTGTCATGATGTTCTGTGGCGTTCATAAAGACTAGCTGTTTTTTTCTGAAAAAAGCACAATACCAACTATTAGTACCTTAGTGGGTGCTATAAATACTTGAACAAATAATTGTATACATGGATGTTGTAGTGTTATGACGAATCATTGTTTTCGTATGTTCCAAATGTTGTAAGAAAAACATTATGCTCCAGGTTTAGGTCGTTCAGTAGCAGCTTCTGATTCTTGGTGATGATCTACATTTATTTAGTCTTGAAAATCATGTTTTACTGGATCTACTGTGCCTTCTACGATTGCATATGCGATTGTTTCAGGATTTATCACTTCTAAAGTTAAAATCTCATAAAAGCAACTAGACTAACAAATATGTAAATGACACAAAATAAAGAATTAGGGAAAGGAAAAGTTATACAACATAAAATGAAAAACAAATGGAAGATATTATAGAAAGTAGAAAAAAGGATAGAAGACATGCTTCACAAAAATGGAGAGCAAAAAGAAATCGAAAGAAGATACGAGGAACAAGGCGTTTTTTTTTTGTTATTTTCAAAAGAAATTATAAGATATGTTTTTGAAAGATATTGTGTAGATTTAATGGTATATTTTTGAAAAGAAAATAATAAAAACTTGTTATTTTAAATATTTAAATAATATTTTGACAAAATTATATTATAATAATTTTAAATATTCAATTGGATCATTTAGTCAATTTACATATACAAAGGTGTAGTTTTCAAAAAAAAAAAATAATGGTGTAGTATTCGAATTAAAATCTCATACAAAAGTGTAGTTTTCCAAAATTTCCCTACATATTATTATTATTCAAGATTCCTTTAAATTATAACTAGGATAGTATCCGCGTTAAAACGCGGATATTTTTTTCAATCTACCATCACTTGTTATCTTATATTTGGTAAATTTTGTAAAACTCAATAGTTATAGACGTCGTTTCAGGATTTGTTTTTGCAAAACTATCAAATTCAAAAAGAAAAAAATATATATGTATATTTAATTTGCCAATGGTAAGATTTTAAAATCTTTCATAGTTTGCTTTTAAAATCTTTTTTTAGAGAGAAATCTTTAAAATCTGTACCCTAGGTTAAAATCTTCGTAAAATATGCCAAGGCTTTGTGTGTGTGTATGTCCGTTTCCTAATCTATGGGTTTGTTAACGTGAAATGTTCAAATGATTGTGGTTTGTATTCTCATGTTTCAAATTTCACATTTCGAAAGAAATCTTTTTGTAAATGTGAAACTTCAGTTAAATCAACTCTTTTTTTAATAACATCTTAAATTTATTGATATCAAATCAAAATACCAGATTACATGAAACATAAATTTTAACAAATATGTTGTTAAGAACAATATTTAACAAATTTTTATATATTTTAACATAAAGTAACATGCTTCCTAACGCATTCGTGGTTAGATCTACTCTTCAAATACACTTTATGAGCTAATTTTTTCATCCATATTATCCTCGTATGAAAAATGAAAAAAATGACTCATAGAGTTCTTTTTATATCCTTTCAACTTATTGAGTTGAAAATTAATCTATGATATTGGTTAGATAAAAAAAACTATGGTATAATAATGAATAGTGGTGTTCATTTTAGTTGGACTATTATAATCTTTATGATAACATTTATAATAGTCAAAACCCCGTCGAATAAAACACTCTATTTTAATAGAAGTATATTCTTTTATATATAATTTTTTTTAATATGATTTAGTTAACATTTTATTTGTTTAGATATTGAAAATCTAAAATTTTCAAACTACTTTCTAGATTTGGTATAAAAAGTTATACTAATTATGATGAATATATTTCTGTACACAGTAAAATCTAAATTATGATGCACAGTGTTTTATTAATATATTTGTGTAAATCAGGTTAAAAAGCTAGTTTTTATTAGAAAGAATTAAAAGTATACTCTTTTAGATACCAATATAATAAAAAAGATTCAGTTAATATTTGATCTTTTTTTGGTCATCAATATTTGATCAGTTTAGATATGGAAAATCAGAATTTTAAAAACTCCTTTGTTTATATTTAATAAAATATATGAATATATATATTAACGATAATGAATATAATTCAATACAAAGTAATAATATAAACTGTGATGAAACCTAGGAATTTTATTTTTAATTGGTTTAAAATGTTTAAAAGACTAAAGTTCACAAAAATAATAAACATTAGTTTATAGATAATAAAGTATATATAAACATACAATATAGAATTCCATTTGTTAATAAAATAATTTATATAAAAGTGATATGTGTATTTTAAACCATACTATAAACTATAAGTCATACTATAAAACATAACTAATGAAATGTTAATGATTAGTGATGTTAGGTAGTATAAGAGAGATGAAGATGCACCGTAATGTTTATTAATTAGATTTAATAGAGTAGATTTTTTTTGTCAACTAATAGAGTAGATAACGAAATATAATAAATAGATGCATTAATAAATAGATAAAAAATAGAACCATAAATTAATAGATTAGATGATAAGTAATAATGTTAGTAAATGCTGGTTGAAACTGATTGGTTATCACAAATTCCTGACATCCGATTGACCAAATATATAGTTAGCGAATTTATTTTTTAAAATAAAAAAAACAGTGACGTACCATTGTAAATAAGTTAAAAAAATAAAAGCAAATCCTATGTATAGAATATAAATAAAATGCCATTTACGAACAGCCGAGTTTTGAAAGACCTTCGACACCACTGATTCTGGATAACCTGCACCCAAAACAAGAACAAATAAATCAACTACAAGAGATAGCAAATGCATGTGAACTCTTATTTATGCAACAAAGTTCGCAAAGTGAAACCTGAGAGATGGGTTACATTGTTGTGGCCTTGACGATTATTAATATGTTTTACCTGTCTAGAAAACCTTGTCCACAATCCATAGTAACTTGTATGAAGCTTTTCCATGTTTTCTATCTATATCTTTTCGTCCATGCTTTTTTCGTCATTCCATGTCTACAAACCACATAGTGACATTGTTGTGATTTGCGTATGAAGGTCTTTTCCATGTCTATGTGGTTTGTGCAATACGCAATCTTGTCCATAGAATTTCATCTACAATTTTTTTTTTGTCTACAACTTACTGTAACTTATACATAGAAGCGTCTCTCCATCTATGTCTTTTTGTCCATATCTTTTTGACAATCCATGTCCACATTTTTCTATCATGTATTTTCTGTACACGTGAACATTTGTATCTATGTCCACGCATTGTTTTGTATAAATGTTAAAATATATAAATATATATAGATGAAAATGGATATTAAAATGTAAAGATTTTTTTATATAATTTATTATAACAGTTATATTTATTTTATATATCTACAATTTTAAGAAAAAGCAAACGCAAACAGAAGGTAAAATGAACAATAATAACACAAAATATAAAATAAGTAAAAAAAGTCAATTATATGATGTTTTGTTTTTACGTTGGTATCTCTTTTTCAAAATGGTACTCTTTTGATCTCAGTCATTGGATTGGTCAAAATTTAATATATCTATGGTTTAGATTAAAGCTCGAGATTCTCAAAACTCAAATACCTATAACCAACCAAAACGCTCACGTTTATTGCATGCCAGCGAAACTTTATTCATTTAGTTACAATTCTTAGCTCTTGAGTGTTGTTGTCTTTGTCATTCTTTAGAGATGGGGTATTTTTGTCAAAAAACCACATCGGTTTAGTGAATGTGCCCCATAAGCACTAAGTGCTTATTTAGTAAAAAAAAAAGAAAAAAAAGACTAATAGTGTAATGCACTCTTAATTAAAGAACATGTTTAATTTTTCTATATATTATACTAACAATTAGGAGTGGGTTTTCGGGTAACACCATTCGGGCTTGGATCAGATATTTTGAATTTTCTGGTATTTCGGTATAGGAGTGTAGAACTTGTTCGGATATTTTTATATTTTGGATCGAGTTCGGATATTTTTAGTTTGAGTTCGGTTATATCGGATCGGATTCAGATATATATTGATATTTTGAAAGAAAAAAAAAATCATTTTTAGGTTTATTCGATTTAAAAGTATAGATTTCATAACTGATTTTTTATTTTTTTAACAGATTGAATGATTGACAGATTTTGAGATAACATTTCAAAAATAATAAATAATGATATGACTTGAAATTTTTAGTAAGTTTCACTTGAAATTAATTGTGACATGGACATTTGCAATGATGATATGACTTGAAATTAATTGTGACATACACATTTACATTTAAAATTGATTTATATTTTTAGTAAGTTTTTAAGAATATGGTAATAACTCATATATCATCATTAATATAACAATAAATAATATAATAGTAGAAATATAAATGTAATATTACTTTACAATTTTAGAAATTTTGTAATTGTATAATTTTTATTACTAAAAAATTCTTTAAATTTTATGCATTTTTAATATCTACAAATTTTACGAATATCTACAAATTTTACGAATATTATGTTACGTTTTGATAGTTATATATCTAAAAATTCTCTTAATTTTATAGAATTTGATTTACCAAAAATAAACAAATGAAAAATCTTTTCAAGATTATAATATTAAATACATATATATATATTACAAAATATAATTTTAAATAAAAATATTTATTTTATCTTAATTTTTACATATAATTAAATTAAAAATTAAAATTAAACATTGTAACTAAGTAATAAAATCTTAAAGTTAACAAAATTTTATATTAAAATGTATACTAGAGATTGATACGCGCATCCGCGCGTGTATTAGTTTCTACATCTTTATATATTGATATTTGTTTTCATAATTAGTGTTATATATTTTAAATTAGTCGTAATACAACTAATTGTATTCAAATGACCTGGACCGAATTAGATAATATGGTCATTTTTGCTACAAATATCCGAATCCGTTTTAGATACATTTGTTATTTAGATATTTTTAGGTTCCCATACATCAGAACCGAACTCATCGAGGCCCAGAATGACTCAACTCAAAACCCACAAATAAATTTATTATATTCAAACGGAGCCTAATTAAAAAAAAATAACGATATCCAAAAATATAACCCGTACCTAAATGGATAGTCAATGTTCATACCTAACTGGTTTTATAAACTAATAAAAATGATTATTTCTATGTGTTTGGCTAAATTAAACAAAATACAAAAAAATATTTAGTAAAATAATTATATTGAGAAAACATTAAGTGACAATAAATGTAATACATTTTTATTATTTTGATTTAAGTTATTATTTTATTCATAAAAACATGTCTTTGAATTATGTTTTTGGCTACGTAATTTTCTACAGATTGAAACTAAAATTAAAAGAAAATTAGTAAAACAAACTAAATCTAAAGTTTAACCATATGCAAAACCCAGTATTTTACATTTTTTTATTTTATAATTGGCACAAAGTTAATGTGGATTAACTAATAAAATAAAAATGTGCACTATTATTATTATGGTAATATAATTAATGATGTGATGTATTGTTAAAGTAATATAATTAATAAAATTGTTAAACTGAATGAAATATGAAAAGATAATTAATGTAATTATATTAATGAAATTATAAAAATGACATTATACTTCTTTTTATAATGCTATCTATGTTCAAAACGATTCTCATTAATACTGATATCCATGTTTCCAACCAGTACAAAAAAGTACTATGGTTTTAATAACATAGACTAGACATTGTTCAACGTACCTGCTCGGGTGTATTTTTCAAAAATATGTTGTTATTTGTTTTCATGTCACTATTAGGACTGGACAAAAAAAACCGAATACGAATCGATCCCGATCTGAGAAAGTAGTACAAACTGACCCAAATTTGATTAAATATCTGAATTATTCAAAATTTTGGTATTTAGAGTACCGAAATCGAATCTGATCTAACCGAAGTATTTCGGGTACTAGAATATATCCGAAATAGATTTATATACTTATATATATATAATTATTTTTAGATTTAATGTATGTAAAACATCCAGAATATATATGATATTTTTAAGTTGATTTAAATACTTGAAAATATATACAAATAGTCAAAAGTAAATATCTAAAATAGTTAAAATATACTCAAAATACCAAAAATACTTAAAATAATTATTAATTCTCTATACAAATATTTAAACCAAACCAAAATTTATATGCTAAGTTTAGGTATTCTAACGTATGTTATTCAGATTTATATGTAATATATTATTTCGTTTATATATTTTGAGAAATTTAAAGTATATAATTAATTTTAAAAATAATTTAAATGGGCTATTCAAACCCGAATCCGCAAAGATCCAAACCGAACCCGAACCAAAATATAGAAATATTTGAATGGGACTGAAATTTTTTGCCCCGAAAACATGAAACCCAAGCAGATCCGAATGAACCCGTCCCCGAACGCCCACCCCTAGTCACTATTATATATCATATATGTGTCATCATATAACTAATCGTATTATTTACGTACCATCATATAATTAATAGTATTGTATATGTACCATCATATAAATAATCACATATATTATATTTTTTAAACTTAATGTGAAATATAAAAACCATAATTTAAGTTGGACTCTTGATATTGGGCTTTGTATTGTATTTTTCTTTTATATTGAAAACATTTTTTATAATGGCTATTGGAATATTTTAGTAAAAATCATTTTTGAATATATATATATATATATATATACATATATATTTTTAAATTTTTTTTTGATATAAATCAATTTTATAATATTATTTTGATTTGAAATATGTATATAAAGTTTAAATTTTGTTTTATGATTATTTTAAACAAAAGATTTTTTTAGATAATTGATTGGCCAAGTGCTTTTAATATTCTTGCATAGGCACAGAGTCCAATACAGCCGCACAGCTTGCATCTCCGTCAGAATGAAGGTCTCTTTCCGGTGCAGCTCCTCCAGTCCTAATCACGAGCCTTTCTTCCGCTGCTGATGACGTTTCGCTCACCATCCCGAAGCTCTCCCTCTTCTCATCCAATGAATTCCTCTGCAACTGTCCCATTTGGGTTTCTTGAGCTTCAAAAACATTGTTCCTCTCTTCACTCTGTTATCATGTGTTTATAATCTATGCACATCATTATGTTTACATGTTGCTTTTGCAAAAGGTGTTGTAGCCAGACTTTGTATTTCAAGTACTATGTTTTGAATTGGATATGAAATGAAATTATTGACAAAAAAAAGATTTTTAACGTTAAAACCCCTCAACTAAATTTATTTTGGGTAAAAACACTCAAACTAAGTATTTAATGGAAAAACCCTCAAACTAACATTTTTAAAGAATTAAACCCTAGTAGGTCATAATTACCATTACTACCGGTAAATCTTTAATTTAGGGGTTTCTACATTAAGTAAACATAGTTGAGGGGTTTTACCATTAAAAATTTTAAAAACAAAAAAAAAATCAAAATTTTATAATATTATCTAAAAATTAGTAACTTTTTTTTGACAACATAAACGAGAACTAAGTAACTGGACCGCGCGATTCAGAAAGTCAAACCGAAAGTATTGAATCGACATATAACATAGCTGAAGGAGAAAACCCCTCAACTATGTTTACTAACTGCGCTCTTGGAATATGTCAGATCCGGAAGTTAGGGAAGAAAGTCTTATTGCGTCTAAATTCTTTATATAATTTTTGTTATATTTTCTCGG
>NC_027748.1:41946702-41958683 GCF_000695525.1 Brassica oleracea var. oleracea | reverse complement strand
TTTAAGTTACTAATTTTTAGATAATATTATAAAATTTTGATTTTTTTTGATTTTTAATGGTAAAACCCCTCAACTATGTTTACTTAATGTAGAAAATCCTAAACTAAAGATTTACCGGTAGTATTGGTAATTATGACTTGTTAAGGTTTACTTCATTAAATAAAGTTAGTTTGGGGGCTTTTACGTTAAATACTTAGTTTGAGGGTTTTTATCCAAAACAAATATAGTTGAGGGTTTTAACGTTAAAAATCCAAAAAAAAAAAAAAAGATAATTGATTGGGCCATTTTACTATATTTTAAAGCTGGCCCAGATAGTATAGTTTCTCATTATATAATGGATTTCCAATTCTTAAGCCTTTTTTTTTCTTAATATACTGCTATTCATGTTTCCAAACAACATTATATTCATTTTTTTTACTCCTATTCATGTTTTCAAACGGTCTTAAATATACTTCTAATTTTCTAGACAAAAGTTGTTTTTAGGTTATTGATTGGATCATTTTCGTAAAGCTGGCCGAGATATATAGTTTCTCATAATATACTGGATATCTAATTTTTTTAATAATATAAGCCCATTAATTTTTTTCTTAAATATACTAGTATATATATTTCTAAACAATATTATATTATTTTTTATATTGCATCCATGTTTCCATACATTTTCAAAAGTACTTCTACTTTAATAAGATATATTTTTTTCTTAATATAATTTTATCCATATTTCCAAACAACATTATATATATTTTTATGATATACGTGTTTCCAAACAGTACCAAAACATACTTCAATTTTAATAATATAAACTAGATCTCGATCCGCACAACCGTGCGAATTTTATTTTATATACTAAATCATTTTAGTTTATAAAACAAAATTTATCAATAAATTAATATAGTTTAGTATTATGTATTATGTAACTCTATTATACTTCTGTTTATGTGATTTATGATATTATTATTATAAAAAAATTCAAATTTTGTATTCTTGTAACAAATTTTGTTTTGAAAACATAATTACGTAACAGTACTATTTTACATATTTTTTATTTCTAAATTTGAAATATATATAAAATTTAAATCAAATTGGAAATACTGTTTAAAAACTAAATCAAATTAGTAATAGATAAAAAAATTTGGGATACTTTTAAAAAACATCAAATTTTTAACACTATAATATATTGTACCTATATTACGGCGCAATTAGTTAGTCTGTAATTCAGATTTGGTGTATATAATTTGTTTTATAAACGCAATATACATATGGTGATTAATTAAACCCATTTGGTATAGTGTTCGTCGTTAGTCTAAGGGGTTAGTCGAAATTTGATTTATATTGCATGTTCAGAATAATAACAATAGGATAATGTATTGGTCCACAGACTGGTTTGATAATGGTTTACATTCTGGCTATCTATAAATTGATTTTACATTTAATAATGATTAAAAATTGGTCATGTTTACCATTCCAGTTGTGTAGGAGTTATGGTTATATTGGTTCTGATATATTATTAAATCATGTTATTAGTAATGAATGATAACTGATTTCTAATGGGAGTCCATTTTTTAAAAAAAATCACACATAAATCAAGGTTGTGACTTCTGTTTTAATATATAAGATATTATTTTTTTTAATATACCGCTATTCATATTTTCAAACAATATTATATTCTTTTTATACCGATATTCATGTTTCCAAAATATTTCAATTTTAGTAATATAAATGTGTGGCCTCTCTCTATTTACCATATCCTCAAACTTCAATCCTTACAAATTTCGTGAGAGAATGACATCGGTGGTTCACTCCACCCTAACCTACTGGCTCGTGAACCACCCCAAAATTTCCAACTTTACGTGGACCGAAGGTGAAACCTTTGGCTCCACCGTCTTCTTCGTCTCCGTTGTAGTCTCCGCTTACCTCTCCGCCACATTCCTCCTCCGACATGCCATGGTTTCACTCCCCTCACTCGGTCCCCGTATTCTCAAACCAATCACAGCCGTCCACAGCCTCATCCTTTGCCTTCTCTCCCTAATAATGGCTGTTGGTTGCACTCTCTCCATAACCTCAGACCCAACCCCACGTTTCTTCCATGCGATCTGTTTCCCAGTTGACGTGAAACCCAAAGGACCGTTATTCTTCTGGGCTCAAGTCTTCTACCTCTCGAAGATCCTCGAGTTTGGAGACACACTCCTCATCATACTCGGCAAATCATTCAGGCGACTCTCGTTCCTTCACGTGTACCATCATGCGACTGTGCTGTTCATGTGTTTCATCTGGCTCCGAACCCGCCAGTCCATGTTTCCCCTCGGAGTCCTGACGAATTCGACGGTTCATGTCATTATGTACGGTTACTACTTCCTGTGTGCCGTAGGATGTAGGCCAAGGTGGAAGAGGCTGGTGACGGATTTTCAGCTTGTGCAGTTTGTTTTCGGCTTCGGAACATTAGCTTTCATGCTTTCAGAGCATTATTTCGGGTCGGGTTGCTCCGGGATTTGGGGGATTTATTTTACAGCTGCGTTTACAGCTTCGCTCATGGCTCTCTTCTTCAACTTCCGTTCCAAGAACTATGTGAAGAAGACAACCGACATGATCTAATTGTCTTGAACTGTTTAGACTCTCGATCTCTTCCTATTTGTTGGTACTGGAAAATGTTGGGATAGGTGAAATTGTTTTACTATGAATAAGATGACAAAACATATATTAAAATTTATGCAATTTTTTAATAAATCTTATCTATTAAAATAGAAGTCATGACTTTGTTCATGTGTGATTTTTCTTATTTGGACCATCTCTTAATTTTTTAAAAATTATTATAACAATGCTAATCTTTTTTGGTACAAATATATTGCATTATTTAGTTACCAATCCATTTTAAAAAAAACAAGTATCGCTTAAAAATAGGGACTTACGTAATCAACTAATGAATCAAGCCCATTATTCAGTTACCAACCCATATAACAACTTTTATTTATCCTCACAGAAAAATATAAAAATAAAATTACATCATATATAAATATAATATGAGAATAATTCGTGAACGTACCCATGAGTTCAAAAATTCAGTATCAGAGAAATTATTTTATTTTACGTACACACACAAAATATATTATTCTACATAGTATTCATACAAATTGAATATATGCTATCTTTCATGTTCCAAAATACATAACGAGTAACGGTAGGGTGTACCAAAAATTATAAAAAGATTATAAACAAAACTCTGCTCTTTTTCTTAACAAGTTTCAGTTTGTGGTTGTAGAAAATGTAGATAGGTGCAACATTGAGCTAACGAGTGACTCTACTTCTTCTAAGTTCTAACCATTTGAATATACAACCGGATTATGTCAGGATTATATCAGTAGTTAAAATTGGTTGTCAAATATCATTTAAATACATATAACAATTTACTAATATGTATATATATATATTAAAATAAATTTTCACTATATATTACATTCAAATAATGTAAAATAGTTATATTACAATAATATGTTCAAAATAATATGTACATAGTACATCTAAGTTAGAAACTATTTATATTTTAACAACGAGTGACTCTACTTCTTCTAAGTTCTAACCATTTGAATATACAACCGGATTATGTCAGGATTATATCAGTAGTTAAAATTGGTTGTCAAATATCATTTAAATACATATAACAATTTACTAATATGTATATATATATATTAAAATAAATTTTCACTATATATTACATTCAAATAATGTAAAATAGTTATATTACAATAATATGTTCAAAATAATATCTACAACAAAATATAAAAAAAAACATAAAATGATTAAATTAAAAAGAATCTATAAAACTATAAAATAATTTACAGAAACTAATTTTTATAGACATATAATTCAGAAAACTTATTTAGTTATAAAAATATAATAAATAATTTTTATTTCATAATTTAATGAATATATTTATTATACAAAACATTGTCAATAATAAGTTGGATATGTATTTTTAAGTTTTTTTGGTAAATGTTGCGAGTGATATAATAAGTTTGACATTAAAGCATATTGTAATCCATATAATAGGAGAAATGCATTATCTAAGAAACATGTGTATTTAAAAATATAGATGTACTAATATACAAAATCAACTAAATGGTAGGTTTTATAAGCAAATATACTGGAAACAATATCATGTACATAGTACATCTAAGTTAAAAACTATTTATATTGTACATAATTATAAAATTATATAATTACATGTTACTTATTCAACATACTGAAATATTGTAAAGTTGATTTATAAAATTATTTATAATACACCTGCACAGTCACGCGGGTGATAAAATAAGTTTGACATTAAAGCATATTGTAGTTCATATAATAGAAGAAATGCATTATCTAAGAAACATGTGTATTTAAAGATATAGATGTACTAATATACAAAAATCAACTAAATGGTAGGTTTTATAAGCAAATACTCTGGAAACAATATCATGTACATGGTACATCTAAGTTAAAAACTATTTATATTATACATAATTATATAATTATATAATTACATGTTACTTATTTAACATACTGGAATATTGTAAAGTTGATTTATAAAATTATTTATAATACACCCGCGCGGTCGCACAGGTAAAGCTCTAGTTATAGATTATAATCTCAATACCAGTAGTCTCTTTTTAATATCTACAAATTTTACAAATATTATGTTACGTTTTGATAATTATATACCTAAAAATTATCTTAATTTTATAGAATTTGATTTAACCAAAATAAATAGAAGAAAAATCTTTTAAAGATTATAATATTAAATACATACATATATATTATAAAATATAATTTTAAATAAAAATATATATTTTATTTTAATTTTTACATATAATTAAATCAAAAACTAAAATTAAATTGTAACTAAGTAATAAAATCTAAAAGTTAACAAAATTTTATTTTAAAATATACACTAGAGATTGACCCGCACGAGTATTGGTTCCTACATTTTTACACATTGATATTTGTTTTCCATAATTAGTGTTATATATTTTAGATTAGTCGTAATATAACTAGTTGTATTCAAAAGACCTAGACCGAATCATGTAATATGGTCATTTTTGATACAAATATCCGAACCAGTTTCAGATAAATTTGTTATTTAGATATTTTTAGTTTCCTATACATCAGAAACGAACTCATCGAGACTCGGAAGGACTCAACTCAAAACCCACACATAGATTTATAATATTCAAGCGGAGCCTAATTAAAAAAATGAAACCGGAAAAGAATGATATATACCTAAATGGATAGTCAATATTCATACCTAACGGATTTTATAAACTAATAAAAAAAGACTATTTCTATGTGTTTAGGTAAATTAAGTGAAATACAGAGAATTTTTTATTTAGTAAAATAATCATATAGAGATAAAAATTAAGTGACAATAAATGTAATATATTTTTATTATTTTGATTTAAGTTATTATTTTATTCACAAAAACATGTCTTTGAATTATGTTTTTGGCTACGTGATTTTCCACCGATTGAAACTAAAATAAAAATAAAATTAGTAAAACAAACTAAACCAAACGTTTAACCATATGCAAAACCCAATATTTTACATTTTTTTATTTTATAATTAGCACAAAGTTAATGTTGATTAACTAATAAATAAAAATATGTACTATTATTATTATTATTATATAATTAATGATGTGATGTATTGTTAAAGTAAAAAAATTAATGAAATTGGTAAACTGAGTGAAATATGAAAAGACAATTAATGTAATTATATTAATAAAAGTTATTGAAATGACACTATACTTCTTTTTTATATGCTATTTATGTTTCCAAATAATTATCATTTATACTATTATACATGTTTCCAACCAAAGAAAAATTACTTTTGTTTTAATAATATAAATGTTTTGAAATATGTGTATAAAGTTTAAATTTTGTTTTATGATTATTTTAGACAAAATCTGTTTGTAGGTTACTTATTAGGCAATTTTCGTATATTTTAAAGTTGTTCTAGATATATAGTTTTTCATAATATAATGGATTTCTAATTTTTTTTAATAACATAAACCCATTAATTGTTTTTCTTAATAGACTGTATATTTATTTATAAACAATATTATATTGTTTTTTATATTGTATCCATGTTTGCATACATTTTCAAAGATAATTCTACTTTAATAAAATAGATTTTTTTCTTAATTTACTGATATCCATATTTCCAAACAATATTATATTTTTTTTCTATATTTCTCATATCCATGTTTTCAAACTGTACTTGAGTTTTAATTATACAGATGGATAGATGTGCGGCCTCTCTCTATTTACCATATTCTCAAACTTCAATCCTTACAAACTTCGTGAGAGAATGGCATCGGTGGTTCACTCCACCCTAACCTACTGGCTCGTGAACCACCCCAAGATTTCCAACTTTACGTGGACCGAAGGTGAAACCTTTGGCTCCGCCGTCTTCTTCGTCTCCGTTGTAGTCTCCGCTTACCTCTTCGCCACATTCCTCCTCCGACATGCCATGGTTTCACTCCCCTCACTCGGTCCCCGCATTCTCAAACCAATCATGGCTGTCGGTTGCACTCTCTCCATAACCTCAGACCCTACGACACGTTTCTTCAACGCGATTTGTTTTCCTGTGGACATGAAGCCCAGCGGGCCACTCTTTTTCTGGGCTCAAGTTTTCTACCTCTCGAAGATCCTTGAGTTTGGAGACACACTCCTCATCATACTTGGCAAATCATTCAGGCGACTCTCGTTCCTTCACGTGTACCATCATGTGACTGTATTGAACCTGTGCTTCGTCTGGCTTCGAACCCGCCAGTCCATGTTTCCCGTCGGAGTCGTGACGAATTCGACGGTTCATGTTATTATGTACGGTTACTACTTCCTGTGTGCCGTAGGATGTAGGCCAAGGTGGAAGAGGCTGGTGACGGATTTTCAGCTTGTACAGTTTGTTTTCGGCTTCGGAATATTAGCTTTGATGTTGTCACAGCATTATTTCGGGTCGGGTTGCTCCGGGATTTGGGGAAGTTATTTTACAGCTGCATTTAATGCTTCGCTCTTGGCTCTCTTCTTCAACTTCCGTTCCAAGAACTATGTGAAGAAAGACAACCGAGATGATTAAATTGTCTTGAACTGTTTAGACTCTCGATCTCTTCCTATTTGTTGTTACTGGAAAATGTTGGGATAGTTGAAATTGTTTTACTATGAATAAGATGACAAAACATGTATTAAAATGTCACATAAATCATGAAATGACTTCTTTCTATGATATACAGCATTCGCCAACCAACGTTTCTTTAAGTGACTAATCAAATATTTTAATTAATAATATCTCCAAATTATGTAGTGTATGAGTATCTGCAATCGCACTCCCCATTTCTAGTTTGTAGTCCAGAATTTTTGGGAAGGCAGTAGTTGGTTTTTAGTTTTTTACATGACGGGTTGACAAATAATAAATTTCTTAATACATCATTACAAACTAACTCTCCATAGTCCATGATACAACAAGAAAATGAGGATAGATAAAATAGAATAAGAATAAAGAAACTCCTGCCAACCAATCTCTGAAGAAGCTTCATGTGTATGATTTGCTGGATCCATTCACTAACCAAAATTTTGGGATGCATTGTGATTTTCATTTCGAAGTTTTAAATTATTCTATATATGTTGAATCTTGACTTTGGGATGAATTGGTCAGGTGTTAGCCAGAGAGACAACGTAGCTGCAAGCAAGAGAGTACATATTATAGTAGAGACAATGGAGCTGATGCGAGGGTGGGATTCACTAATGAATAATCAATCCTTAATATGACGGCGTTTAACAGAACATTTAGTAAATCACTACTAAATCCTTACTTTGGCCCAACCCAACACAAAATTCACTAAAGCCTTGACTGTTCATAGTTATTATGAAAAAAGATCAAAACAATTA
This sequence comes from Brassica oleracea var. oleracea, assembly GCF_000695525.1. NCBI lineage: Eukaryota > Viridiplantae > Streptophyta > Magnoliopsida > Brassicales > Brassicaceae > Brassica > Brassica oleracea. The sequence continues at coordinate 41,950,764 of NC_027748.1, read as the reverse complement.
TCAAGATTTTAGAAAAAATAGATTCTATAAATTTTGAAGAAACAAGTACCCATTTATGAACATGCCTAAATGTAGAGAAGTTTTAATTTGAGAGTGTTGTTTATTTTGGAACAGCAATAAGAGAGTTGGTGTTTGACTTCAACATATATCTTACCAACTTTAATAGAACTAAAATGGTAAATTTGTTTGTTACTTTATTATAGGCATGAGTTCATCTTTGACTTGTTGTTCTATTGTTTTTCGAATTTCATATTACTGTTGAAATCCAATCCATCACCTAAATTCCACATCAACGAAGAAGGTTCTACGTGAATTTTGAAAATACATTAAAAAAGCACTACACTAAAATAGTTTGGTTTTGGTTTATTCCAATAACAGTTGATGAACACATGTACACACAGCTTTTGGTCTTAATTTTCCACTTAGCTTATGCAAATTTGGTTTCGACTTCCATTTACAGATGTTGTATCATCCTTATTCGTATGAAATCTTTTTCTTCTGATGTATAAACTATAAACTCTTCTTTGACTAATAACTTGTTGGCTTCATAACTACTTATGCAACTCGAACATTTTATATATTACATATTTGCCTTCGCATTAAACATATATAAACGACCACGTAATTAGGACCAAGAAAATGGTAGAAGATCTCATATTCAACCATGTTCGTAACTATATTTTAATCATCATGCAAGAGAAAGTGGTTTAGTAAGATAAATCACTCACTTACGACAGTTAAAATAATGTTAAAATACACTAATTTATTATATGATGAGCTTTGGGCAAAGCTTCCCTTGTTGACTTGTCAACAAAGACACGAGACTCCAAAACGCACGAGTGGGTTGTTTGACTAACTCAAGAGCTCTTTGACTAATTTGACCGGATGATACGTCCAATTTAATATTATCTTATACCAGTCAAAATCTAACAAACAATCTTGATGTTCCTGGTTTCTCTTAGAGATACAATATGTATAACTATTCATTAAATGATGCTCCCTAACATGTTAAGTCCTATATGGAAATTGTCGAGTCTTGTTATCTTCATGTGTGTTGGTATATAAACTTGAACTACATGGGCTTATGTACTTTATATGGAAATGATTTGCTGGATTATTAATTATTTAGATTAGTAAATTGCTTATTACGATTTTGATGGATTATTATATAGTAAGCCCAGTAGAGAAAACAATTCACACATCTTATTGACGTTTTCACACTTTCATGATTATTGTTTATAATTTTATTGTTGTTGATAGCCATCGTACATAACAAGCCCCTTTTTAAGTTGGGGCAAAATTATGTATGATAACAAAAAGCGAAAGAAGTAAAGCAGTTTTATGTGACAAAGCTGTGTTTAACGACAAAAATGTATGTCTTTAAACAAACATCATGTTTCCTTTGTGAAGCATTAAGAGAAAAGATGAACGAAAAAGAAAAATAATTAAAAAGGAACTTGTGTTCTCCACTTTGGAGGATACCACGCATTGCTTATAATATAAGTTTGAAGCTTCTTAATTGTAATCCTAAATATTACTCTATGTTCCCTATTAGGTTGGTTTTCATTCATATTATATATAACCTTTCATATTTGCTTTCACATTTAACATTCCGCCTTGCCGGTTTCATTAGGAAACGTGGGTGAATTCATATAATAAAACATATGAAGTAAACTGAGATTAATAGTTAGTATTAGAAGCTTGCAACAAGAAGCTTCACAAATACAGTACATGTTTTACGTAATGCATACCAACTCTTTACGATACTATAAGCCATCGTAATATCCTATATCCTCAACAAAAAAAAGGAGCAATATATTGCTCCGGTCATCTTTTTGTGGATGGGTTGCTGTTCAGGTAAGAATATACAAATTATATCAACACGACAAGTCGGACAGCTAGTGCACAAATCTAAAAATATACTCCTTCCGTTCCCAAAAATAAGATTTTCTAGAGTATTCATGCTAATTAAGAATTTGATAAATTTTTATAATTTAATAATTTTATTATACACATTCCAATAAGTTTCCACCAATAAAATTTAATCTATTTGTAACTTTATTATACACATTCCAATAACTTTCCACCAATAAAATTTAATCAATTCAAATATTTTCAATTAATGTTTCTCAAAAGTATAAAAATACCTTAACAATATAGAAAATCTATTTTTGTGCAACAAAAAAATAATTTTAAAAATCTTACTTTCGAAAACGGTTTTCGGAGGGAGTACATGACAAACTGGTCATTCCTTTTGTATGTTATTTATTTCAAAAAAATAAACTATTTATCAAAAAGAAATTATACAGAGTTTGTCGTGTAGCAATTTTCCCTCTATACTAAACTAGTGTTATAAACTAAAACATAAAGGATTTGGAATATAATGTTAGAGCAACCGGATTTGAAATATATTGAATGTGAATCCAGGGATAGTTGTGTATTTCAAATAGCAATAATAAAATGTTTAAAAGAAGAAGTACGTATAGTTTTGTTCAAAGTAGGTAGTATAATTGTCAAAACGAGTCGTTTATATAGTCCACTTCATATCAATTGATAATGGAGTTTTACTTCCGTTACACCTTACATTTTTTCAACACAATTGTTAAATTAATTGTTGTTAATAAAACTTCTTATTTTGCGGCCTTTATTCAACTGAGTCATATTCTAATCTTTATAAGCGTGACTAGCGGAGGGTCGGAGGGACCGCCGCCGTTCGTCCTCGCCAGCCTGGTTACCGGAGCTAGTCTTTATGCAGATTGTCTGTCTCCTACCGCCCATTGAAGACAAAACCAGTTGTAACCGAAGCTTATGATACAGGGGTTCCTGTCCTTTTTGATGCTTGCGATTTTAGTATCAGTAGGTTGAGACATTGTTTGAAGTTCACGGCTGGATCTAAGAAGCAATCACCCCGCTTATTGAAATCTTAACCAATAAATTATTTCCGAACTCAGCAGCGAGAATGCAGAGAAGGATATCTGTAGCTGATAAAGGGAAACAAATCTGTACAGAGGACTATCAGGCGCCTCGTACGGCTCGGGTTCGAGCTGAACTCCCGGAGAACACTGAGCTTATCAACAAGTGCTCCCTAACGCTAATAGGGAGAGTCACTAATCGCTCGGTTCAGAAGATCTGGCCCCTCCTTTCTTTCTTCTCAGACCTCTGGAAGTCTGATGTGAAACCTGTGGGGGCAGACCTGGGTAATGGTCTCTTTCAAATCCAATTTGAAAGGGAGGAAGATCTACTCCAAGTGTTGGAGAAAAGACCATACATTTTTTCTAGATGGATGGTTATAGTCTAAAGATGGGAGTCAACGCTGTCGAAAGCATTTCCGTCCTTAATCCCCTTCTGGATAAAAATCCAAGGAATCCCCATACACCTCTGGTCTGAAGGAATAGCGACGAGTATTGGAAATGATATAGGGATCTTTGAGAAAGCTGAAATCACTCCACTGACCATGCGCATGCGGGCCCATGTCAACGGTCTCCTTCCACTAATCACCTCCACAGTAATAGAGTATCCCAATGGAGAGGAAGTGACGGCAAGCTTAGTCTATGAGAGACTGGAGAGGCATTGTACAACTTGCTTGAGGCTGGATCATGATATTCATGATTGTTTGGAAGAAAAGGCAAAGAAACGTTTACTCAGAGCGTCTCAGGAGGCGGATCGTAGTAAGCAAGCCTCCCAAACCTCAGTCAGAGAAGGTCGCGAAGCTAGGGAGCAGTCACCACGAGATAATACAATCTACCATTTCTCGGCCTCGAATGGAGCAGAATATCGTGAGCGACGGTCCCACTATGATCAAGAACTGCAGGGCCGACGGCAGTATAAACTGCAACCTAAGACATGGAAGGAGAAGGAAGAGTACAGGAGAGCCAGTCAGGCTAGGGAACGCTCTCGCTACCCTGAGGAGCGGTACAATGCACGCAGGAGCACCTCTGTTCTACAAAAAAGACAAGCGTCATCTCAAAGTAGAAGCTATTACAGAGCAGTAGTAAGAAACCCAGGGGCTGATATTGACAATGGGCTGAGCTCTGTGAGGTCCCAATCTAGAAATTTTGAAAA
>NC_027748.1:41945992-41946602 GCF_000695525.1 Brassica oleracea var. oleracea | reverse complement strand
GGAACCAGTTCAGAGGACCATTCCTCCTAATGGAGATATAGTTAATGGGGAGATTACCAGCCTCGTTGAGGCTAGATTACCTCCCTGAGACCGTACTACCACCCACAACCACGGGTTCGACGGTTAAAAGGAAGCCGGGACGACCCCCAGGACCAAGAAAAGGAAACGAGTCATCAGGGGCTAAGCCCCCATTAGCTGCAGCTGCTAGTAGTAAAATAAGAAGGGTGCCTGCTGGCAAACCATCCCCAATAAGGCGGTCTACTAAAGCTGCGAAAGCCAAATCTGGGGCGGGTCCGTCTAAAGGGAAGAATCAACCAGGAGGTTCAACGACAAGCTCAGAAAATAGGCCACTCTGTAACATGATCCCAAGCACTTCGAGGAAGAGGATGGATTTCCGGATCCCATCCGCTCCAGGTCCTTAAAGATGGTGAGCTGGAACTGTCAAGGGTTAGGGAATCCCAAGACAGTTCGTCGTCTCAAGGAAATAACGAAGACCTACCGACCCGACATCTGTTTCCTTATTGAGACTAAAAATCCCGATGACTTCGTACTTCAAAAATGTGATCAGCTTGGGTATGATGAGCATTTCTTGGTAACTCCCACAGGCCAC
>NC_027748.1:41916591-41943283 GCF_000695525.1 Brassica oleracea var. oleracea | reverse complement strand
GATGGGAACCTCCTCACATGTTCCGCGCCGAGTACAGCCTCTCATGGTTGGCAAAACATTCTGGTGGGGAGGGACTTATTGGCTAAAAATCTGGGATGGATAGTAGGGAATGGGGATTCAATCAAGGTCTGGGATGATGCATGGCTAATGCTTGATGCTCCGTGCCGACCAATGGGCCCATCAACTAGAGAATCAGCTGAGTTAATGGTCAAAGATCTCATCCTAGAGGAGACCGGCGAGTGGAACAGAGGTCTGATCCAGACTATCCTACCGTTTGAAGAAGAAAGAATTCTCAATCTACAACCTAGTACTAAAGGAGCACCTGGTGCGTTAAAATGGTTAGGAACAAGAACATGGGAGTATTCGGTCAAGTCAAGATATTTTACTACCATGGCAGAAGTAACAGATGAGATCCTAGAAGGAGAGCCTACCCCGGAGTTTGATTGGAAGAAGACGGTTTGGAATTTGGCAGTGGCCCCGAAGGTGAAGATGTTTATGTGGAAGTGTCTGAGGGGAATCCTCCCGGTAGGAGAGAGACTGCTGGCCCGACATATAAACATCAGCCCCGCCTGTAAGCGGTGCGCGAACTCAGAATCTATCAATCATCTTATTTTCCATTGTCCGTTTGCTCGGGAAGTGTGGGATCTCGCTCCTCTCGACGGACGGTTTGGAATTAGCGGATTGACAGATTTGAGAGCTGACTGGACTGAGTTCCAGGCGCAGAAGTGCCTCCCCCCAACAGGTTTATCTTCCTCCCCGATTGTTCCTTGGATTATATGGGGCTTGTGGAAAGCATGGAACAGGTATGTCTTTGAGAACTTCGCTGGGACTCCGGCAGACATACTATCGCAGGCAATAGTTGCGGCAAAAGAGTGGGCCTCAGCGCATGAGAAGAAAGCTAAATGTAGCCAAAAGAGCCCGGAGCAGACGTCTCGTGCGCTTGGTACGATAGCTCGGTCGGACGCTGCGTGGTCAGAGGCCACAAAGAATGCAGGGCTAGGGTGGACGGTAACATCGCTAGAACAGAGGACCATGCTAAGGAAAGGGATTGGTTTTACTCCCTCAGCCCTAGTTACAGAAGGCTTAGCGCTGAAGGAAGCGGTAGCTACTTGCAGCTCCCATGGAGTGAAGGAAGCAGTGTTTGAATCAGATTCGAGCCAGCTGATTTCGGCTGTCAATGGTGATAACCCCCCGTTGGAGCTGTATGGAATTGTGGAAGATATCCGCATTATTGCTAGTGCTTTTGATGATGATGTATTTGGTTGGATCTCGAGAGAGAGGAATGAGGAGGCTGATTTACTGGCCAAAAATGCCTTATTGTATGAACAAGAGGTGGTTGTGGCTTTAATGCCCCCACCAAACTAGAGTTATGAATGAATGTTAGTTGGTGACAAAAAAAAGCGTGACTAGCGGAGATTTTTCATCTTGGTTCATCTAGATTTATGGTTAATAATGTCTATCCTTTTTTATAATTATCATCCTGAAAATCTGTAAGATTATTCGTGTTTTTACCTAGAAAATTTATTAGACATGTGACTTGTTATTTGTTAACTTAGTCTAAGTATGATGAATTGTTAGTCGTCTAATACAATGAATTTTTGTAAAAAGAAAACCAGTCGTCGTGCAAAAATATTGTTCATTCTTCAAAAATGAGCGGAGAGATGACATACTTACTACTAGTTAGGCCTGAGACGGATCGGATATCCGGGCAATTTTAAGGTATCCGGATCCGGATCCTTATCCGGCGGATCCATAATTTTATTATCCTTATCCGGATCCGGGGTTCTCGAATATCCGGGTGTCGGATATCCTTCTAAAAATTATAATATCCGGCGGATATCCAGATCTGGATTTGAATCCTTAAAATATATATAAAATAATATTAATATATAAAAAATATGAAAAATAATTTAAAAAAAAAATATATATATAATGTTTTTAATTATTTCTATGTATAATATTACAAAATTTACATAAAATTTATATATACTATTATAAAAATAAAAATATATTAAATAAATTAATTTTTATATATAGATATTACTATTTTTGAAATAGTTATTAATAAAACTTACGGATCCGGATATCCGGACTAAAAAATTAAGCTATTCGGATCCGGATCCGGCTTTGACGGATCCAACATTTTACTATCCGGATCCGGATTCGGCCCCTCCGGATATCCGGATTTTCGGATCGGATCCGGATCGAATCTCGGATCGAATCCGGATCTCGGATAAAAGTCTCAGGCCTACTACTAGTTAGTCCTATCTATTTTTGGACTTTCAGTAATATCTGATTTTATTTTGTTTTTGGCGTACATAAATGTTCAAAAATATATAATAAATAATGAATGGAAGGGCTGTCATTGTTCAGGGAGGACTTTGTATGCTTAAAGGGCCATTGAATCTAGACTTCAAACTACTTATCGCATGTCTCATTCAGACCGAATTTTATAAACCTCAGAGGTGTTAGAAAAAGAAGAAGAAAAAACATTATAAATCTAAAATTTATCGAAATCAACAGTTTGTATCCTACTTATCGTTTATTTCTCTATTAAGATCACATTTCATAAAGAAAGTCTAAAACAGTCAGAGCTTCAAATCAAAACTAATCCATATGATTGATTGTAAATACATCATAATACATTAGTTATAACTAAAATGCACAATTAAGATGCTAACCTATCTACTAAACGTCTGGATTAGCTGAATACCGATATGAGTCATCGGCATATATTTGTATTTTAGATTCAAAAGCAAAGAAGATGTAAAAGCACTTAGTAATATTTTCTTAATTTGTATCTATACATTTCTGGAACAATATCATCATCGCCTGTCGTCATTTTCATATGCATTTTCAAGTGTAATCATTTCAGATTAATCTTATCCATTAAACCATTTTCGTGCGTTGTTATAGATTACTTTAAATAAGTTATGTATATGTGACGGGTAAAATTATATGCAAAAGTGGTCCTGAAAACACACATGCCCTGGCATTAACCAATACACGTAAGCTTATTCAAGATTTGGAATGACAAAACCTATTATATAATGATTTAGTGAAAGATGGCCTGTTGTCCGTGGGTTCTGTTTCATTAACAAAAAAAAATTATTTTTCGGATATGTTTTAAATATTGCAGCTAAACCTACTTACTCCAAAATAAACTCAAGATATTTGGCATATATGACGAAAATTTATGGTTCCATGGATAGCAAACCAGCTAACACAAAGATAATTTGTATGCGAAAATCAACGGAAGACAACGATAAAAGATATATATTATGCATGGATGATATAACCAATACATTTCTTCAAAAAAGATATAACCAATACATTTTAAAATAAATTATCTAATATTTCACCATTTTTATTCTAGTTTTGTTTTGTTAAAGACATCTTTTTCATTCTTTTTCAGAATTTGCAGTTTGATCTGTTCACATTGTTTCGGTTTTGTGGATATACATACGTATTTACTAAGATTCGATTTCTTGGACTTGTTTACGACATTCGTGACCACATAACATGTTAAATTGCGGCGAAACTTATAAAATTAAGCCTCAGTTTCAAAAAAAAAAAAAAAAAAACTTATAAAGAAAAAGTGTAATTTTCTCATATTATTATATAAGACAAAATACCAGTATACATGAATACATGGATGTATGCGAGCGTGTGTGATGTGGTTCTAGGTGGTTCCTTTGGATTTGTGCCTACTAATGATGCCCACAAATATTCTTTGGCACATTGTTTATTGTTTCACAATTTGGCCTAATCACATAACTTATGAAAACCAAGTATACTTTATTACCTCTTTATTTTATTTATTTCCATTAACAGATTACGATATCAACCAACTAATCTAATTAGAGTTCACGAAGAAAAATATTTATTTCAGTATTTGGCACATTGTTTATTGATTCACAATTTGGCCTAATCACATAACTTATGAAAACCAAGTATACATTATTAACTCTTTATTTTAATTATTTTCATTAATTTAATGATGAAAATAAATAATGTAATTAGAGTTTACCAAAAAAAAGATGTATTTCAGTATTTGGCACATTGTTTATTGATTCACAATTTGGCCTAATCACATAACTTATGAAAACCAAGTATACATTATTAACTCTTTATTTTAATTATTATTATTAGTTTAATGAATTATCGTTTATCAAGTCTTAACAATACTAAATATAGAAGCTATTAAATCTAAACATATCAGATATCTAAAGAGTAATTTTCAATATAAGAATGTGGTTTCCTAAAAGAAAGACATGCATGCGTGGATCTAAGACAAATCATTTCTCCATATATACATGTGTTTATTATATTATGTGTTTTATAATTGTGAGTGTGTATCAAGTCATTTACACTTCGCTCACTTTATAGTGACAACACGTGATGTCCGTGCCACCTAAATATTGTCTTCTTGTCAATGTGAAAGTCCATCAAATTCGGAATGTGCATATACTAGATATTCTTGTTTGATTTTTGTGGTAGTGAAGGTTTGGGGATACTATAATGTTCAATTTTTTTTTGAAACTATATAATGTTCAATTTCGTGATGTATGGTTTCCACTTGGTTGAAGTTTAGGATAATACCAACGATGACAAGTAAACATGCATTATCTTAGCGATCGTGTATCTATATTAGAGGTCGGTTGCAACCTTGCGCACGCACTCCAAGCTAAGTTAATTCAATCCGTGTAACTTAGTTGGATCTTTAACAAAGAAAACAAAGGCAAAACTTAGTTGGATTAGTGTTTGAGTAGATTACTTTTAGAAATGGGAATTTTAAATTATAAAAGTAATTAAGTCCCCTTGCCATATCTCAAAGACTTAAAAACATTGATTTTGATCAGCAAAACGATACTTTTAGAAATGGGAATTTTAATTTATAAAAAGTAATTAAGTCCCCTTGCCATATCTCAAAGACTTAAAAACATTGATTTTGATCAGCAAAATGAGTTCATATATTGCCAAGTTGACAATTTGATGCATTATTAATTAGTTCGGTATCGTTTACTAGTAGGTTTTGGATTTTGCATTTAAATGTACAAAAGGTATAGTGAATGATATTTAATTAATTACAGCAATTAAAAGTATCTGTTCAGCTAGGCCTCTGGTTAAAAAAGGGCTAATCAAAAGAGTAGGAACCGGGCAATCGATATCCGTATGGAATGATCCCTGGATTCCTGCTCCTCGCCCGAGGTCAGCATTACCAAAAACTCAGTCTCAAATTTTAAGTCAGTCTCTTATGGTGGGTGATCTTATAAATCCCATTGATTGTTCCTGGAATGAGGATCTCCTGAATGAATATTTTCATCCAGATGATGTGAAGATTATTCGTGGTATAGCAGTTAGTAGAACACAACGGCCAGATACATATGGCTGGACGTTTACGGACTCTGGTAAATACTCGGTCAAATCAGGGTTTAGGACAGAATCCTTATACCCGGATCGGGGTCCACGAGTGTTAAGTTATGGACCTAATGTTAAACCCCTTTTGGCGCATTCTTGGAAACTAAAATGTTCTCCGAAACTAAGACACTTTGTATGGCAAATTTTATCTGGGACACTACCAGTATCCAAAAATCTGAAGGCTCGTGGTATAGAGTGTGATCTCCGGTGTGGTATTTGTGGGGCAGAAGAGGAATCCATCTATCACGTTATTTTTGAATGTCCACCAGCACTTCAAACATGGGCTTTATCTCGAATCCCTTCCCCTCCCGGAATCTTTCCATCTTCCTCCGTTTTTACTAGTCTGGATCATCTTTTTTGGAGACTTCCAACGGATGTTGATTCGGAGTATTTTCCATGGATTATGTGGTATATATGGAAAAATAGGAATGACAAAATTCATAATAATAGGACTGTAAGTCCTCAAGAAATTTTGCGCAGAGCGGATGTTGAAGGATCACTTTGGGCTGAAGCCCAACTCTTGGTACAAGAGAATCAGGGGTTTCCACCGACAGATGGGAGTTGGCAGACATTGGGGTCCTCTCGAGTTTGCTACATTGATGGGGCGTGGAGAGAACATGATGCTTTTACAGGCCAGGGCTGGTATTGCCAGAAGATAAACTCAGAGGACGTAATGATGGGCGCAATGAACCTTCGACGTAGCCTATCACCTTTACATGCTGAATGTGAAGCTCTGATTTGGGCGATGGAGTGCATGAAGACCCTGCAGTTCTCAGATGTAGTATTTGTGACGGATTGTTCTCAATTGGTGAAGATGGTGTCCTCACCTGAAGAATGGTCGGCGTTCGCTACACACATGAAAGAATTCTGCCGAAGTAAGACTTTCTTCCCCAACTTCATGATCAGACATATCTCAAGGGCACAAAACACAATGGCAGACAAGCTTGCACGTGGTGCGAGGAGTTCTCCTTCAGCTATGCTATATGTCGATTCTTTACTTCCGGTTTGGCTATCTGAACCGGTGGTCCCATAGGCTTCTAGTCTATTATGATGTCAAAAAAAAAAAAAAAAAAATTAAGTACAGCAATTTGTGTAGTTGCTTTGAGCGTGGCTGCGTGGCGTAATTTTGGTGGGTGGTCCTATTTTTAATAATTCTTGGTTAATTTGTGTAACGTTATATACGTTTGTTGGAATAAGTCATGCTACAGTAAATTGTTAAAGAAACATCAGCGACGTTTTTAAAAATAAATAATCCGCCATTATTTACGCTCTATAATCTGTGATCATATAGCTATAGCATTGGCCACTCGTTAAACAAACATCAATTATTTCTAAAAACTAGGTAGCTGATTTTTCCTATCTTGATTTGTTTTCTTTTCCTTTTGTTTTGGTATGAATGTTAAGATATCCTGAACTGTTTTCGGATTTGAAAAAGACTATAAATGCATTAGGGCTTAACTAAATCCATGCTTCAATGATATATGCATGTTAATTTGATGCAGATAAAATTGGCGTGTATATAATATGATAGAGTGACGGAATTATTTTACATATAGTTAGAATCTGGGGTATATTCTAAATCCATGGGCAGGCGTACATGTATATAAATTTATTTAATTTTTTTTTGACAAAGAATATATACAATATGTGTATATTGCATGTATATTTCATTATTTGTATTTAATTTTATGAATTTTTTTTTTTTTTGCTAACATAATTTTATGAAATTCGCAGTCATCCAATTCAAATCGTGCATGAAGGCTTGAGAGCTTTCAAATACTTAAGTGACATTAACCAAAGTTCGCTCGGTGAAGTTATACATATCAACTTGTCCTTTTGATATATACACATTGAAAAAAAACGAAGGTTCAAAATGGCATGTCCTCTTATTACCATGAATTTTGGGTCCTCTTATTACCATGAATTTGGAGCTTTTATGGTCGGAATGAAGTGGATAAATTTAAAATAAAATAAAAACTCTTCAGCGCAAACATAAATATTATATATTGCAACTTGTTTAAAATAATGAAAAACTCAATTCATATGTGGAAAATAAATACAAATTAGTTATCAACAAAATCAGAAAACAGAAACTCAGTATGCTACACACAGGGTTTCTTTTTTTTTTAGAACTAAGTACTACACACAGAATTGGAAGTCAGCGGGTCAACTTTTAAAACTTAGTGCTTAATTAAGTGCTAAGTGATAATTAACCCTTTAATCCTCCAGAGTCTATTAACTGATATTTTAACTGGAAGGCATCTTTCTCTATGTGTAGACTTCTAGCATCATTAATTAAAGACGACAACGTGTTTTTGCACAAAATTAACTATTCTGGAGCATGTTGTTCTTAAATACTACTACTACTACAAGTTGCTTCTTTTTGAACTTGAAATACAGGCTTTTATTGGCAGCTTTATTTAAGAATTAGTGTTCATTCTATCATCAGCGTTGCATAATATTTATAGCGGTTAGTTTTTTTGTTTTGCTAAGATTTTGTAGCGGTTAGGTTTAATCATATATGTATACGAAAAGATCAAACAATAATTAAAAAAAATTCGAATAACTTTCAAAGGAGAGAATAAACGATATGAATAGCGGAGCTAGCATACGTAGTATGTGAATTTTTGTAAGAAAAAACAAAATTTTACATGTGCTTCTTACATAAAGATTTAATGAATTTGGCTTATTGAAAAAAATGGCTTATTGATCCTTGTAAAATATATGTATTATCAGTTTAGCCTTGTAAAAAAAAATATTATTATGCTTAGTTTATATTTTAATATACTGCAAGATTCTGTTTAATTATTATTACTCATATAATATATGCGTGTGTGTATGTAAGGAAGAAATGCCACATGTCTTCAAATATAATCTAAAACTAATTTTAGAAAAAAATGAAATAAAGTTTACAGTACCAATCTTATTATAACACCATCATTCCATACTATAAAATTTACATATGTAAAAATTGTATCGACTAACGGCACGTGTTTCAATCATTGTAATTATAAAGTTTGAGGAATCAAAATTCAAAATGTAAAATCCCTCGTTAGTAAGCTAACTCATAATATTGCTTTTTTTTTTTTAAAGAAACTCATAATATTGCTTTAATGGTTGTAAAATTCGGACGATGGAACTTGGAAGCTTACCTTGCATAAGAGAATATTTATTCAGCCAAATGGACTATTCGTATTCGATAGTTTCCCTTTTTATACATCATGAATATATAACTTCAAAAAGGAATTTGAGTTTAAAAAAGTTTACAAACAGAATGGGGAGTATTTAAGATAATAATTAATAAATCAATAAACACAGTTCTTATATTACGGCTGTCTATTCCCCTCTTCGCACATGTTCCAAATAATTTTAAAAATAAAAGGAAAAATTGAAAACTATCATCTTTTCTCTTCTATAAAACCCACAACTTCTCTTTTTCTTGTGCATCCAAAACTCATCCTTTCTCTATCTACACATAACTCCAAAAAAATATATCAATTTCTCTCTCTCTCTCTCAAAACCACATAGAAAAAAGTAGAAAGACTCAATCGTTTTGCTCGAGGGTCTCTTCTGCTTGCATCAATGGATGAGAGAGGCAGAAGCTTGAAGAACAACAACATGGAAGAAGATATGGACCTGAAAAGAGGTCCATGGACCGCAGAAGAAGATTGTAAGCTCATAAATTACATTGCTACTAATGGAGAAGGTCGATGGAACTCGCTTTCTCGTTGCGCTGGTATGATTCATTTCACGTATATATACATGTTGGTGTTAAGAAAATACATGTATATATGTTCTACTTCTATGTGCATATTTTTGGCTAAAAGAGAAAGGACAAGTCACATAAATGATTTGTTCACTTTATGTTCAATCCTTTTCATGTTTCAGTGACCAACCATGTGTGATTGTGTTTTTTCTATGTTCTTTTAGATTGCCGACCTTTTCTATTTTTAAAAGAGAGTTTTTCAAAAAAAGAAAAAAATTCAGAAATGGTTTCTTCCTTTTATATGCATAGATGAATAGACCCTTCATAGGTATGAGTGAATGAAAAAGTGCATACCGATGTGTCTTTGTTTCACTCTTTTTATTATTTCTAAAAATCATTTCACTCAGCTAAATAAAGTATTTGATTATTTGAGTGAGATCTTTTAGTAATGGATTCAATTATCAACCATCTCAGTATTGAATAACATATCCAAGTTTGGTTATTAAAAAGGGGGTGAAAAAGAAAGAACTAATGCGAATTAATGATCATCATCTCTATGGGAAGAGCACTAACTCAATGGAAGAAAGCTTGCAAATAAAAAATACCCTTTAGGACCATTAGCATTTTGCATCATACTACGGTGCATTTCTATTTTGTTTGAGAACTTGATATAACTTTACTCAATATGAAACTTTTATTTAAATGAATTTCTTCCGTATGAAATCATGATACTATACTTATTATACATGACCAACTGGTTAATTAATGATCATATACATACTTTTACCAATTTCACAGGACTCCAACGCACTGGTAAAAGCTGTAGGCTACGGTGGTTAAACTATCTCCGCCCTGACGTCCGCCGTGGAAACATTACCCTCGAAGAACAACTCTTGATCCTCGAACTTCATTCCCGTTGGGGCAATCGGTACGTTTCAGATTCAAAATAATATAATACGTAATATTTTTATCGTTTCATGAGCTATACTTCTTTTCTACAGAAATTATTGTTTTATGTCTTTTCATACAAATAAAGTTAAAATTTTAAACAATTTAACGATCTCTTTTTAAGATAATTAAAACCGACTTCCAACTAAAAGTACACAAAATATTTTATTTGAAAGGATACTATCTGTATTTTACATATTTTCGTGTATCAAAATATATATGCTGTGATATTAAAAACGGAGAATAGATTAACTTATGTGGCGTTGTATATAGACATTTGTTAATGGATAAAACATATGATATTGAGATACCCTAATGAATAGCAATGTAATAGATGAACAAAAATAGTTTGATTGGCAATATATCATGTTTAAAACAGTGGATTTAATTTGTGTGCTTTTAAAATACAGATGGTCAAAAATCGCACAATATCTACCAGGAAGAACAGACAATGAGATTAAAAACTACTGGAGAACACGAGTGCAAAAACATGCAAAGCAGCTTAAATGCGATGTAAACAGTCAACAATTCAAAGACACAATGAAGTATTTGTGGATGCCTAGGCTCGTTGAGAGGATCCAATCCGCCTCTGCCTCCGCCGCAACCCTAACCAACGCTACCACAACAGGCTCAGCTGCCACGTCATCTTGCATCACAACCTCTAACAATCAATTCATGACGTATGATTACAACAACAATAGCATGGGACAACAATTTGGTGTAATGAACAACAACGATTATATCACGCCGGAAAATTCCAGCGTGGCATTGTCTCCTGTGTCAGACTTGACTGATTACTACAACGCTCCAAACCCGAACCCGGAATACCACTCGGGTCAAGTGGGGAATAGCTACTACCCGGATCAGAACTTGGTGGGTCCACAAATGTTACCGGATAATTATTTCGATTATTCTAGGTTACTAGACGAAGATGTACCGGCTATGCAGGAGCAGAGTAACCTTAACTGGTTTGAAAATATTAATGGAGCTGCTTCTTCTTCGGACAGTTTATGGGACATTGGAGAAAGTTATGAAGACTTCTGGTTTTTACAGCAGCAACAACAGTTCAACAATAATGGCAATTTCTGAATACAGTTAAAAAATTGTTCAAGTACTTAATTTAATTAACACGAAGTATACGTGTGAAAGGCATTTGTTCAATGTAATAATTAAAGAAAGTAATGGGCTTATGATATTATCTTAGGATATATGATCAGCTTTTTTATTACAAGCTTGATCATATGTCATGGCGTTTTAAAAAATCGCTGAATTTGATTGGTTTTGTCTGCTTTGGGACTGTAATGATATTTTGTAGTTTATTCATAAATATAGATGCAATAATTGTATAACTTATTTTACAAAAACAAGTACTTGTTCGTCAGTGTGAGGGTATACTTTAAACAAATAACTGAAGTTGTTTTCACACTATATTGAGTGATTTCCTCAATGGAAGCATAAACCAAATCATTATTCATTTAATTACTAATATAACGACGACGAAGCTCATAATTGGTTCCACCATGATTAATATTTAACCAAAGATATGACAGAAACAAACAAAACAAACACATCAGAAAGTATTTAAAAAAGATATATAATAATTACTTTAGTACTATAAAATGGATAATCCAAGTAGTATTGCTTTTTAGGAACTATGTCTATAGGGCATGTATATGGAAAATAAAGTGTGTGTGAAAGCCTTTCTTTGGGTTCAAAAGAAGACATTAAAAAACTGAACGTTTTTTTCTCAACACCACATGGCGAAAGCTCGTTGGCTGTTATCTAGGCTTTGAGTTTAAGGTGGACATTAAGAGGTTTATTCATTGAAAAGTTAAATGTTTGTTAAAATATTTGCTAAGTGATGATAAGCCACCACTAAATTCCAGAAGCCTTAGTTAATTATTGGAAAACCGCATTATTGTACGGACCGTTAAACCATTATCCACACAAACCCATGTCCTTACTCTGCAACACGTAAGCAACACCATGTCCATGTCTTTGGTAGCTCTATTACCCTTATTTCCTCATCTGCTCCCACTCCTCAATTCTGTTTAAAACACAGTTTAGGAAATAACACGAGATTATTTTTAGTAAATTGTTAACTAAAATAAAACAAAACAAAACAAAACAGAGATGATGTTATCTCCAAGGAATAATAACTTGACTGATCATTTAACATTTAGACCCAAAAAAGAAGGAATAACCACTAAAACATTATTGGTACAAAAAAATCTTCCACCGTTTCAATAAATCCGATTCGATCCGAACCCGGCATAAATACCGAATGGATCTTGTTTTATGGTATTTCGGGTTATGGGTATTATCCGAACCGAACTCGAACCTAAATGGATATCCGATAGAACCCGAAACATTAAAAATTTCCAAAAAATTTTTGTACCAAACATGATCTCAATTCCTAATATGTATTCAAAATATATTGAACATCTAAAATAATTTTCTATTATATGAAGATTGATGGTTTAAGTTTTTAGATTTTGGTTTTGTTTTCACTGAATAATGTTTTTCATTTCATGAGAACTTGATTATCGTTTTATGCTTTCATTTATTTGGTTTTCTTTCGATCAATAATTATGTTTACCTTTCATTTGATTTTGAATGATCACATTTGATGTTCATTTCTTTTTTTCGAACCGATTTTATTTATTTTTTGGTTACAAAATAGGTACAAATCAAATATTTTAAAACCGAAGAACCGATTTTACTTACTTTTTGGTTACAAAGTAGATATAAATCAGGTACATTTAAACCGAAGAACCGATTGGGACCCGAATCCGAAAGTACATCGCGGGTTGTACCGGTTCTTTGAAGATTTACTAAACCCGACCCGAACCCGATATAACCCGAACCGATCCCGAACCAAATTTTCATATAACCCGAATGGAGCTGATTTTGATAAACCCGAAAAAACGAAACCTGATTGGACTAAACCGAAACCCGATTGGGACCCCGAATGCCCATGCCTACGTTTCATTTTGTTATGATATTTTGGGCTAATTTTACCCACTCCAACAATCCACTGGACCATGCACTTTAGCTATTATCACATCATTTGTAGTAGGAGTAGTATAATTAGTTTCACCTCTTCTAAAGGTTGTTGTATATTTAATGTTAAAAATAATTGAATCTAGTTAAAGAAAATAGGCCAGAATCAAGACAACATGTTAGTATATCATCTAAATCAATGAACTTTGACATTAATGTTATATTGGATACCCTATTTTCTTAAGCTTTTATTTCCGTTTTATTCAGTATAGACATTAAATGTGAGCCGTAAAAAAAACTGTAGTTGAAGTCGTTTTCTTTATATATATATCAACTTGATCGTTTAAGCAATAATACGGCTTTCCTCATTTCTTCCCATTGAGTACAATATCTACTAAACTCAAACATAGTTTACAAACACGTATTCCATAAGATATATATGATGCACATCTTATGGAATTGGCACGTGAGCGAGAAGAGAAGAGACACGTGATTAAAGTAGTGAAGGTGAAGGACGACTTGAAAGGTGGCGGCGGCTGAGAGAATGGAAATTTGTAGACGGTGTGGTGTGGCCAGCAAGGAAGCCGACGCCTAAAAGCTATCCCAAGACCCATAGTGGTCCCAAAATCTGAAGATCACTATTCCTCAACAATATCTTTATCAAACTTTATTTAAAAATTAAAATCAATCTTAGCTAGATTGACATATTGATGCTTCATCTCATCGCAAATAGTTTAACGGTTAATAAATGGTCCTTTCTTACTAATTTGAATTAAACTACCATGTTACATTAATAACCTAGTAATTAGTAATGTATGGCTGGCAGTTTACAGTTATTAGTTTGCATATAATCCTGATTTTTGTTTCAAAACTCCAGAATTGATGTTTGATCTGTCCCTAATACCAGACTTACCAGTAGCAAATATATAACAGTGAAATTTGATGTTAAGTTAATGTTATTATTCACTGATTAAGATTACAATTACTATTATAATCATAATTTTTTCATAATTGATCTTATTTTCTCTAGCTTCTATATATCCAGTTACTTTTCATGTATATCATTCTATTTCTTGTGGAGACCTTTTGTCTGGTCGCTATTGCGAGCTTTAAGGTAAAAAAATGACATTGAACTTCACATTATTTATGTGAAAATGCAGCCCAAATCTAAAAAATAAAATCAACTAAAGGCGTAAGCTCCATTTATTTTCTTAACTCACACGTGGTTGATGTAATCTCCTTCATTGACCAGAAAACGAAAAAACTTTTCAAAGTCAAACTTGTGTTAGGGTTCATTCAGAAGAGACATGACAAAGGAGAAAACAGGTTCAGATACATGGAACTGGACTTACCCGTGCGCCACATGGCACTCGATGATTCGATAGGGTGGATAATATTCCATTGTTGAGGAAGACGACTCAATAGTCTTATGAAATACGAATGGTCAAGGTCAACTCGTCCTGAAACTTACACGTCGGCGTCAACGTGGCTTTCCGGTGGGTCCCATATTTTCTTACCTGCATTAACAAAGCCATATCTAATCCAATCTGTTGCACAAAAAAAAAAAAAAAAAATCTAATCCAATACAAGCGAAATACATTGTATCTGGAGACTTCCCTTTTTTCTTCACATGTTTCTACATAGAGAATATGCTTATGTGAGAGTATATATCAGCATGAGTGCATGACAACAATATACGAATAATGCTTTTCCAGATCTTATGGTTTTAGTATCTTATTTAACTTTACAAATTTGCATACTGACCCTGTAGAATCTGAAGATATAGTGGAAATTTTCAATATCTGTATTATGAATAAAAATACATAGTCATGTTTAACAAATCGTTTTTAGAATACTAGGCTACATACATTTTCATAAAACAATCTTAGGTCATTTCTTCGCGCGCCATCTATATAAATCTCTCTTTTTACAAGCATTCACCAAGAATGATCTTATTGACTTTATTGGTTACGGATTTTTGATGATCAATATCTTCCAAAGTCATATGGGTGTATGTCTATATACTGACCCACTCATTGGTTACATTTTGATCAGTCGTCCTGTCAAAATGTTATCCAGACGTCTGCTATAACATATGTAACGAGGTGTATGTTTGGTTGATAACTACAACCGCACTACTTTTTATCATGTATAACGCACGCATGCATATTTTCAAAATTAATAACATAGTAAAAAATCTAATTGTGTTACAACCAGTATGTTACAACTTCAGTCTTATAAATGAATGATTGTGAAACAGATTAACATGTACTTTGCTTATAGGTCGCTCGTTCATTTTTTCCTTTTATATGCACAAACCATTTTAGCCACAAAAGTCTACAGCCAAAACCATATTAACACGTGACAATTTATAATCAATTGAATTATCGCTTTATTAGAGAATCTATAACACAATGGATCGAGACGCAAACCAATATTAAGCACATTAACGACTACCCAAATCAAGATATTGAAGCGATACATGAGTTATCCTTTTAAATGATAATTCATATTATTACCAATCTAGGAAATTTTTGTATTCATGGGTTCCGTGGTACCTTTGGACATAAAAAGATGTTTATGTTTTGTCTGTCCCGTCGTAAGTTGATTGATACCCGCCTTGAAATTTGCCATACCTTAGCAACCACTTGTTTGTTTGTCTGTCTTTTGTGCTTATCTTTCTATCAATTATGAAATTGTAAGTTAGAAACATTAATCAGTCTAAAACGATTTCATCTTTCTCATATAGCTTATTGTATTGTAGGGTTTGTGAGCTTTTACTACGAATGTTAAAGTAAATTTACAGATATCTTTCCATGGTATTTGGTTTTTTTTTGGTAAATATTTTTTTTTGGGGCACATTTGGTGGCCGTACAGAACTAAAAAAAATGGTAAACCATTCATCGGAGAAAGAATGTTAAAGTCTCGGTAGCCACGCGTGTGGAAATCTGGTGTGGTGCGGATTTGAACTCGGGTTCCACAAAATACGTAAATACACGTACATTCAATCTATTTTACATAACAAATTAGACCTTTAACATGCGATAATGTACATATGTATATACCTTCAAACATTTCATGTTAAATATATATATATATATATGTCAACTTTGTGTGCTTAGTTTTCTATGTTTCCAGATTGCATATTTGCTGTTGGTTGCGAGTTACAAATCATGAAAGAGACCCTTCATATCCATACGATCACTATTTTTGTTCCATAAAAATATTCTTTTTTTTTTTTTGTACTTTCCATAAAAATATTCTTAAGCAATAAAACATTAAGAGATTGGAGATAAGACCGTGTTAGCTAATAAATTAACTAGACATTTCGATGCACGTTATATAGTGACGGTCCCATCTCATTCTAGGTTATTCAAACACAAACGTTAAGTACTAAACCCACATGCTTCATTTTTCGTGGTTAGGCAGCTAAAATGAACACTAAAGATAATTAATTAGTTCTTAAAGTTGTGAAAATATTAACTTTTCCCATTTTCTTTTTTCTTCACCAAAGTAATACAAATAAAACTCTCGCCTAGTATAATTTGATAATTTAAATGCATTCGTATTGCCATTCTAGCAAGAATTATTTACTTATTTGGCAATATTTTCCTTTAAAAAAGATTCGAGTTTATGTTTTTAAAATCAAGTAATAATCAAATTTAAACCAGTTATCACTGCTGTGTTTGATGATTACTATTTATTTACTGTGCGATACGAGGCCGTATTAGGATGCATAGAGACGTACACGGACTTTTGAGCTAAAGCCCACCCACGCGAACACGATAAGCCCACCCACTTCACGTCAAGTGTTTCAATGGGCCTTTAATGGGCCTTTCATTCACAAACCCGTTCTGTTATCTCTCTCTATGCGCGCGCCGGTGAGCAACTAGAAATTGCCGGTTATCATCGTCATCATCGGCGATAATGAACATAGTCGCATTGCTCGTTAAGGTCGCCGGTCTCTTCGCCACGATCACCGTCGGAGCCAACGCATTATCCTACACTCGTTTCCGTCGCCGTAACCTCGGGAAGATTCGCTCCCCAATCGACGAATCTAAAGAAGTCCTCGCCGATTTCAATTCACACGGTACGACTGCGTTTCGTTATTACCGTGCTTGTCTTTATGTTTCAGCCCTGACGGTTCTTTTTTTATTACACTGACTGTGAGTTTTGTCTCATTTCAAAACAAAACTTCCATGTCTGAAACTTTCTTGTCTTTTTGAAAAATGGTTTCTTTCTAATTCAAAATCTTCCTTATTGTCTTTATGTTTGAGCCTTGACGGTTCTTTTTTATTACACTAAGTGCGAAGCTTGTCTCATCTCAAACCAAATTCCCTGTCTGAAACTTTCTTGTCTTTTTGAAAAATGGTTTCTTTCTAATTCAAAATCTTTCTACAAATTGAATTGAATTAATGTAGAAACTGAATTCGAAAGCGTTAACATTATCTTGGTGATTGAATCACTATCTGTTTCAGAACACAAGGAAGGAAAGTTCTTCTTTGGATTAGCTACAGCACCTGCTCATTCAGAGGACGAGCTCGATGACGCTTGGCTCCAATTCGCAAAAGAAACACCATCTTCACCATCAGACGCAGTGCCAGGCTCAGAGGCTGCTAATAGAAAGAAGATCAAGCTTGCCGTGGGAGCTATAACAAAAGGCTTGGCCAAGAACAAACATATAAAAGAAGTTAAAGCAGCTTCTGCTGATGATGATAAGCCACCCACTAACAATGTAGCTGCGTGGCACAACGCTCCTCACGCGTGAGCCTTCTTAGTTTACTATCACTTATCTCTGTCTTAGGAGCTGAAACTGACATTTTTTTTTTTGTTTTCAGGGAGGATAGGCTTAAGTTTTGGTCAGATCCGGACAAAGAAGTGAAGCTAGCTAAAGAAACTGGCGTCACTGTCTTTAGAATGGGAATCGATTGGTCTAGGATCATGCCTAAAGAGCCTACCGAAGGGATCAAGAAAGCAGTGAGCATACATAAACCTTTTGTCTGAACATGCTTCTAGTAGAGAAAGAGTCCTTACATCATTGTGGTTTCATAGGTTGACTATGAGGCACTGGAACACTATAAATGGATACTCAACAGAGTCCGTTCTAACGGGATGAAGGTGATGCTAACGCTGTTTCATCATTCATTGCCACCGTGGGCTGCTGATTACGGCGGCTGGAAAATAGAGAAGACAGTTGACTACTTCATGGACTTCACCAGGTTGACTTTCTCTCTTCAAAATGAGCTTTCATGGAGAATTAATGATCATCTTTTCTATAACATTGCCAGGCTTGTTGTGGACTCCATGTTCGAATTGGTAGACTCTTGGGTAACGTTTAACGAACCACATGTCTTCACATTGCTTACCTACATGTGCGGATCTTGGCCCGGTAACAACCCTGATTTTATGGAGATGGCTACGTCTACTCTGCCCATGGGTGTGTTCCATAGAGTTTTGCATTATATGGGTGTTGCTCACTCAAAGGCCTATGACTACATCCACTCGAAAATGCTAGTTTTTTTTCCTTCCTTTTTCTTTTTAAAAATAGATTTTAAAAAAACTGCATTAGTATTAATAGTCTTTATCTCTTATTTGGCAGTTGCTTGAAAAAGCCTTTGGTAGGGATTGCGCACCACGTGTCCTTTATTAGACCATATGGTCTCTTTGACACTGGGGCTGTGACTATTAGTAACTCCCTCACTGTGTATCCTTATATTGATAGCATTAGTAAGAAGCTGGATTTCATAGGCATCAACTACTATGGACAGGTAAGGGGAAAACACATATAGCTATTAGGCCTTTTAAGTTTAGATCATAATATTAGTTTTCTCTAATCAGGAATCAGTGTGTGGTGTTGGGATAAAGCTTGTGGAGACTGATGAATACAGTGAATCTGGAAGAGGGATATATCCTGATGGTCTCTACCGAGTGTTGTTGATGCTCCACGAGAGATACAAACACTTGAAAATTCCTTTTATAGTTACGGAGAATGGTGTGTCTGATGAGACTGATGTGATTCGGCGGCCTTACCTGATTGAGCATCTACTTGCTCTTTATGCTGCAATGCTTAAGGTTTTTTTTGTCCTTGCAACTCTTTGAATCTTACAGAACGTTTATTCATGCTTAGGTATAGTATTTGGTTGTGTTATTTTGATGGTTTTGAGTAGGCCTGTGGATTTTGTCTGAACCAGCCGAACCGAAATTTTTGGCTCGGTTTGGTTTGGTAGGGTTTTGAAAAATGATTCGATTTTTGGTTTGATCCGGTTTTGATTTTTTAAAAAAATAACCAAAAATAACTGAAATTATCGAACTGAACTAACTGAAAATAATCAAATTTAACCGAAACCCGAATTTAATTGAAAATATCTGAAAATTTTAAAAAACTATACCAAATTCTAACCGAAAACTGAACCAAACCGACTTTTTCGGTTCACCTTGGTGAGATTGTCGCTGAACCGAATAACCGAAACCGAAAATATCCGACTGAAATAACTGAAAAAACCGAAACCCCATGCCTAGTTTGAGCCTGTGTACCATAACAGCACTAGTGTTACCATATATCTCACTGTTTTTGTGGCTTTTACGACAGGGTGTTCCGGTGCTTGGTTACATATTCTGGACTGTTTCAGACAACTGGGAATGGGCTGATGGATATGGTCCTAAATTTGGACTTGTTGCGGTTGACCGATCCAATAATCTAGCCCGAACACTTCGGCCATCGTACCATCTCTTTTCCAAGGTCTTATCATGTTTACCACAACTCTTGAGATCATCACATTGCTTTTCTACTCACATAGCTTTTGTGTTCCTACTCTCTAGATAGTAAAAAGCGGAAAAATCACACGTAAAGATCGGTCACTTGCATGGAACGAACTCCAAAGAGCTGCTAAAGCAGGAAAGCTACGGCCGTTCTACAGGGCTGTTGATAATCATGGTCTAATGTACGCAGGTTGGTTAACTTCCACCTTTAAGTTTTGTCTAGTTTATACTTTGATGATCTTACTTTCTGAGGCTTTGTTTGTTTAAAAAGATGGTCTTGACAAGCCTCAATGGAGACCTTATGTTGACCGTGACTGGCGGTTTGGTCACTACCAAGTGGAGGGTCTTCAAGACCCGCTGAGCCGCGTGGCTCGAATGCTTCTTATATGGCCGCTTATCATGAACAAGAGGATAAGGAAAGTTAAGGTCAAGCACACAGATGAAACTGGGGCCGCTTATGCCTCACCCTTTAACTAGATGAAGAGATTAGAAACCGAGGAATCTTGCTTAAGAATGGTAAGGAGAAGACAGCTAATAGTTACGGGTGGTCATTAAGAGGACCATTAACTTGACTTGTTTTATAGATTTGCTAAAAATGTTTGATGTTAATTTTCTGAATATATATCCAATGAAAGAAATGAGGATTCATTCATTAATCTTCTATGACATCATCACCATCGTCTTCCTCCGCTGTGTTCTCCTGTGAGGTTTCTTCTTTAAATAGCTCTCCACTCCCCATGAGTTGCTCATATAGCTACCAAAACCAATGTGTTAGATAAGATTACTAAATATTATATATAACTTGTTGAGGGTGGCTTAGTAAGGAGCCTTTACTAACCTTCACGGTTGATTCCACAATCTCATTGTAGTTCAAATTTCCATCTGGACTAGACGTGGAACTGATATCACCTCCAAATTCACCCTGACCCCAAATCAAAACTTTGATTTAATGAAATGATATTACCATGAAGAGATCTAAATCACATTCCATACCTTGACAAGCTCTTGCACATACAGTGCTCTCCAGAGTACAACAGGTTTTGTAACAGCAGTGTCATTCTCAACTATTGAATCAGTCTGAAGATTCTCAGGAACCTGCTCTCTAATGAGAGTGCTCATGGCTGATAACAACGCAGCTTTGCCTTGATCATCGTTGTCACACACAGTTGAAAAATATAAAACATGCCTGCAACAGCAAATGCATGACTCATATACCAATTGAAGAGAAGCAAATGGAAAGAATCATCTTTGACTGAACAACAACTTACATGTCAGGTGGACAAACAGCTAAACCATTACCAAGCTGCAGAACCCGAACCGCAGTTAACTGTTCAGGAAACAAACCTAAAAGCAGAAAAAACTTTCAGTAAACAAATGACAATATACATAAAGAACTTGGTGAGTTTCAAAATTGATCTTACTCTTAGGTGGATATACAACA
This sequence comes from Brassica oleracea var. oleracea, assembly GCF_000695525.1. NCBI lineage: Eukaryota > Viridiplantae > Streptophyta > Magnoliopsida > Brassicales > Brassicaceae > Brassica > Brassica oleracea. The sequence continues at coordinate 41,922,005 of NC_027748.1, read as the reverse complement.
AGAGCGTTTGATATATCAGCTCTCACAGAACCTCTAATAATACATATCCCTCTAGCAATTTTCTCCTAACTGCTTATCTCCTTTGGGACAAGAACACGAATAGTTTCTTTCTGCTGATCAGTCAATGGCGACAATGACGCCAATCCAACAGTAACACATGGATCTAGAACCAGCTTTTGGCTGAATATCTCTTGACCAGAAGCTAGTCTAACACCTTTGTAAACCCCCGTTTCCTGCAAGAATCAGTTGTTAAAAGAAACCAACTAAACATAATCTTTTGTTAACAACAACCAACTCTCACTTGCCTTATCTAGAAGCAGAGAAGTAACAGACATCCGGAGAACCTGTTCACACATTAAAACACATTCTTAGTAAACAGATACCCATAGCAACACAGTACATTAATGCAGAAACATACACAGATGCATCCTTTGACAGCGGCTCGTCGGCAAAAGGCTTGTGGGAGCTCTCCTTGTCCGTAAATTGGGTACATTAACGCCCCAAGCGCGTTTGAAAATCTGAAAGTAGATAATAAAAAGGGTTACAAGCTTAATTACACTTGAGTATAACCAATGTTCAAAAAATCAATGTGAATGAAACGAATGAGAAAGACAGAACTACGAATGACCTGCCAATAGATGTAATATATAGAGCTAATCTATCTATACCCTCTTTGGTCTTGAGTACATGTCCACATGTTTCTTTATTGTCTTGATCATGATCTAGCATCGCAATAGCATACAAGATGATCCTACACACAAGAATAAGAAGCCTTATCATTTGCTCAGAAATTTTCTTGAGAAACAAAAGCTCTAAAGAAGGAGAGTTATACGATTTGATTTTGGGTGGCAAACGCATCTTTGACAAGAACTCTACAAAAGGACTCTCCATGTCTTCATCCGACACCTTAACAGCTGTCTCATCGTGTTCGGTTGAGGAAGAAGCCAAGTGTGTCTGAACAAGCTTGAAGAACTTCATTAGCTGATTTTTCTCCAAGTGAGTCAACCCCCTGTCCTTGAATATAGCCCCTCAGCTCTCCGCTAGAATCACCGACGAAGCTGGCGTCGACGCTCTTGAACTCAACGTAGCTGTTTGATCCTGACTTCAGCATTAGGTTGATGGACTCGTCGGCGCAGAAGACAGCTCTGGGACCGCACAAGTCGACGTTAAAGGTTCTTGAGTGTTGTTCGAGGGGCTCCGGTTCGAAGGTGGAGATCTCGACGGAGGAGTACAAGGATTGGTTGACGAGGTCCACGGAGAGGAGGAAGTCATGAGTGTTGGAGGGATGAGGAGGAGGAGAGAGGGAGTTTGAGTTAAGGAAGGAAGTGAGATCGGGAAGGGAGAGGGAGGCGAAGTGAGAGCCGTAGAAGAGGTTGGGATCGAGGTGGAGAACTGAGCTACTACCAGAGGAGGAAGCTGCGGCGGCGAGGATGGATGAGGGAACTCCGGTGCCGACGACGATGAGATCGTAGGTGGTAGGATCAAGCGGAGGATATGGAGGGAGATCGGTCATGGTGGCATGAACCAATGTGTATCGAACACACAATGGTAAAGAGATGATGGGAGTATTTATTATAAACTGATTTTGGAAAAATTTGGTAATACAAATTAACGTAATATCGTGAAACAACACATTGACCTTGTTCATATATTATATAAATAAATAAAATATACACATTGTAATATTGTATGCATCTCTATCTCTCTGACTCTGAACTTCTTTTATCTTCTTCGTATGTCTAACCAACCATATTGCGTAGTTCTGAGATGAATTCTCTATCACATAATATCATCCACGTTGGTCTGGTTCAGACGTGCTTCACACCTGTTGTTTCCCATGAAATAATTATAAAAACGTGAGATGACATTCGAGCTTTTTTACCTTGATGAGTTCAAGCAACAAGAACAGCTTCTTCCATACAAAAACAGAGACGGGAGTTTTGTTTACTGACCATTTTTTGGGGGATTTGGATGAGAACAAACGAGAAAAAGTAGAGACAAGTGCAGATTATGATTCCTGAGATCGTGTTGTAGACAAGGCGCTTGTCGTCTTTGGTTGGTATGAAGGCTGTTTTCAATGTGTTGGTAAGCTCGAAAAGCCTATAAGAGACCTGAAACAGAGCAACAAAACTCCAATCAGTTTCTCTTTCTTTCTTTATTTCATTTTGGCTTTCAATTTTGTTTGTAGCAGAGTTTGCTTACAGCGACGTAAATGGAAGTTGTGAGCATGAAGTTCAACAATGGGTATTCCGGGATTAGAGAGAGTAGCAATTTGGGTTGACCATCAGGAACTCCAGATCTGTGGGATCAATGTAATATGTTCATTAGAGAAATATCACAGCTCAATGACTCAAGACTAATACTAAGAGCTTAACCATTGACTTCCAACTTAAAGCTACACTTGAGAACATTAAAAAGAAGAAGAACAGTGACATACCTGAGCCATATATGAAACTGGGAGATATATGTCTCAAGTGTTATCTTCCCAAGCCACCTGAAAGTTCACGAACAAATTAGTTTTCTTGAAACTGGAGGACGAATTTATCTATTGACTTACGCGAGAAGGGTCAAACTGTAGCCACGGAAAGACTGGGTGATGTTCCGGAGACAGATATAAACACTGAAAGAAAAGCAAGTTAGGACTGGTTTTTACAAGATCCACTGTATAAACAGTTTTGAGAGAAAAGTACAATACGTTATTGGAATCCAAGAGGTGTAAGGATGATATTTGTTGTAAGTTAGCTTGTCCATCTTGTATATGTACTCGAACCAAAAATATCCCACCTAAAAGTTTCATAGTAACAAAGATAGATTAGCTGGAAGTATTAATAATGTGTAAGGCGTCTTCAACCTGGAAGAAAGTGAAGTGATGAGTTGTTATACCGTAAGCGCTACAAGTGCCACAGTTGTTTTGACAGCCATCCTGAACTTAATCTCAGCTTCCTCTAGTTTATCCATCCAACTTTCAACCTATAAGATACATAAAATTACAGCGAGTCTTACTCACTTCGCTACCCTACCTGTGAACAGAGTTTACATGATGTGAAGATCAAGTGTGAGTAGTGGGAACTTACAGTAGGGTGGTAGTATGCATATAGCATCCCGATTATCCATATGTACCGATCAAGGCCCGAGCGGAAATGCCACTCATGCAAGAGGGGAAGCTGCGGTTTTGCAGGATCATTGTAACCTGTGGTTTTTTGAGTTTTTAAAGCAGTTGTCTTGTGACCACTTTGCTATCCATGGGAAACAAAGTTTAGTGTTTTCACTAACCCATTAGGAACGTAAACGGACTCCAAATCCATTCAAAAACGCCAGGAATCTCCCAAACGATGATAACAACAGCGAAGCAGGCAACCATTTTGGCAGCTATGACTGAACCCATCTCATTATATTTGTTCATAATACCAAGTGCGCCATAGACCATCAGAGTAAACAGCGTGTGCATTGGGCATATGTAGTATAGCATGTAACTGTTGTTGAGGACGATGCAGGAGAATATAACAAGGAAATTTAACCGCCACATCATCTGTAGAAACAAGCGTATGTTAGAATTTAGAAATAAGAAAAGAAGCCGATAAACCATAGCTGTTACCTGAGCAAACCTTGCAAGGCTAAAGTCCTTGCGAATGTAATAATAGGAAAAATTCCCAAATCCAGTCATCCATACATAGCAAGCGATGAAAACACGGATCGCATTATAGTACTCTGCAGCAGCAAAGTAGTGGTACATCAAAAAGAGGACCTACAACACCAGGAAAAGAAAACAATGATGAGGTAACAGCAAATGAAAAAGGTAAATTAAGCACTAAAACGCTTCTTTGAGAACTGAGCTAATCTTCCCAGCTGATGCATCAACAGACATGTACAAAATATACGGGCAAGCCATTAGCTTTTAAAAATAAATGACAAACCTGCATCCAGCCTTTCCACTCCTCGGTTTGATGCCTATTCAAGTACATGATGGACTTTCCGTTGAATGCTGACTTATCATTATGTATGGTGAACGAAGTTATCGCCGAAACAATGATGAGAAGGAAGTAAAGGAACAGAAAGAGATCCCGGTTGTAACTCTGCATCAAAAGATAAAACAATATAGACCTCAGTCACATATCAAATGGAATCTAAATATTTTCATATAACATTAGACCAACTTGAATGATAAAAAGTAAGCTTAATAAGATGTTGCTGAACAATGTATATAGCCTATGTAGCTACATAAACCATTCCGTTATCTACAAAGCAAATTTCGTATAATATATCATCATCACCTTCTTGGATGAATTGAATACATCCGTGCGGTCACATATGTAAAAGTATCCCATAAGTACCGCGAACTCGATTCTGCATACAAAACAAAATAATATTAAAAGAATGAACCTTTGAACTCTACTCTAGAAAAAAAAACCACAAAGACTCACATTGCTCTCAACGTCAGCCTATTCTCAACCAGAAAGGACTCATCCAAGAGGACAAACCTGCGTAAAACCCCCAAAATAAGCATCAAGAAAACAACAACTACTGGTTCCTTCAGGGGAGAGAAGTAATGTATAACCTAACGAGAGGAGAATGCACAGAGGAAGCCTTGGCTTTGGGAGAAACCGCTTGAAGACCACCTCCATCTTCTATCAACAGAGCTTTATCATCTTCTTCTTTCACAAACTCTTTCCCAATCTCCACCAAATTGACATCAGAGTGCCTACTAATGAAAAATCAATTCAAAATCAAACTAAAAAACAAAACCGAGAAAACGATTTTAATTCAACAACATACGCTTTGGCGGAGGAGACGGAATGTTTTGTGTAGTGCAGATACTCGGCGTATAGCCACGCGGCGATCACCGGTACAATCCCGAGCACCACCGACATCTGCAAATTCTCCAGGAAAATCAAACGAATCACAATCGTATCACTAGCAAACCTAAGCTGATCAAAAGGAACTAAGATCAAGCAAAGATCTAATTCAAACGAAATGAAGGTTGAACAAGAATGAGACGTACTAGCCCAGGCGTAATAGGGCTTGACATCGTCATCTCCGATGATCAGAACGGATTCAAACTCCCACACAGTTCGCGTCGCTCCTGAAACCAGATCTGGTGGTAGATCTCGTGATCGAATCGAGAGGAGAAACGGTGAATGAGTATCAAGGACTACACCTCTCTCGCTCGTCCCTTGTATACTACACCTCTCGGAGTCTTTTGAGAAGATTCACGGGAGCGACAGTATAGAGAGATCGTCGAATCCTCTCTCGCGAGTGGAGAGTGTATTAGCGAGAGAGTTTGATAGCAGTTAGTAGCTATTTCTATACATTTTTTAAGAAAAAAATTAAAATAAAATTACTAACCGACAAAATTTAAACTGGAGAGTTTTACCAAAATTCCTTTTTTGGTTTTTTTATATTGCTATTCTATCAAT
>NC_027748.1:41894326-41916570 GCF_000695525.1 Brassica oleracea var. oleracea | reverse complement strand
GGGGGAATGATATGATTTTTTTGCATAGATACAAATATATGTGTTAGTTTTTGTTTTTTTTTTTTGACAAAATATATGTGTTAGTTAACTTGAGATTCTAAAATAAAATAATGAAAACGTGTTAAAAAGATTGGTAAGGAGCCAAACATTTTGATTGTTTTTACTATCGAGTAGATTGGTACATTCTGATTCCCTAAACATCTTTGAGTATACGTATATAAGAAAGAGATATTTGTGGACGAGATTTTGAGTGTAGCAATTATGAACAATATTTTTACTTATTTTTTCCTCATTGTGTGTATGACATGTAGAGTTTGAAACCTTATCTCATTGCACTCAAGAGATTATATGACACGATGCTCATTGGTGAAGAGTGTCTCGTATGATCAATGATCAACCACCTTACTTTTTTTTTTTTTTTTTGGTAAAAATGTTAAATTTTTATACCAATTTTCAGAGTTTTTGACAGAATGTACAACAAGTAACTGATAATTGATCAACCACGTAACTTTTTAGTGGGTTATTTGTTCTTGATCTAAACCAACTTGAGTCTAATAATTATGAGCTTGATGCGAAGCGGGCGTGTGTGTGTATTCAATATTGCTTGTCAACGACGCGTTTTCTTAGGTTTGAAAAGTCGGCAGATTATTGTGTTAAGTGAGAAGAAGTTTGTTAACATTCAATTAACAAAATTTGAATTTAAATATATTCACCGACATTTATTGTAGCTTCAGACGATTATCCAACAATACTTATACGTAACTAGTCCATTGGTACATTTATCCTTTCTGAACTTGTTTATCAAACCTTATTTTTATTGGTTTCAAACCTGATTATCCAGCAATACTTATACGTAATTAAAAGTTGAGAGATTAATTAAAAATAAGAGAGAAGGAAGAAGCATATGGTTAGAAGTTGAAGATGGCAGCACCACTTGAAGGCTTGGAGGCAAAAAGGTAAAGCTCCATACCTTCTTCCTTCACCACTCCTTTCTCTATCCTCTTTCTGTAGTACTTCTCCTGAAAACATTACATTTTTTCTAAGATTAGTATCATCCTAACAAAACTATAGTCCTAACAACCATGTTTATTACCTTGACTGTATCAATGAACTGAGAGACGTTAGACTCCTTAACCAAGGACACAGTACAGCCTCCCCATCCAGCTCCAGTCAGTCTTGCTCCAAGTGCTCCATTATCCCTTGAAACTTGAACCAGTTCTTCTAGCTCCGGGCAACTTCAAGAATCAAATTAAGTTAAATAATAATCAATATCTCATTCATTGGTATCACAACTAACACTTGTTCTTTAAAGTGTATGTACCTGCACTCGTATAGGACACTGCAGCTGTAATGGCTTTCGTTCATGAGATCACCAAGTTTCTTCAACTTTTCTTCGTCACTGCACAGTTGAATGTTTCAAGATCTTAAAGGTATAATTTCCAACAAAAGATTTATGGTGAAAAGTGTTATGACCTTAAGTTTGAATATACAGTGTCCTTGAAACCATGAACTCTCCGAGCTTCAGAGTAAACATGTACAGCTCTCTATTTGATCATTGCAAGCAGAGGAACCTTATTGTTAAAAGTTTATGGGTAACAAAAAAAACACAATATTCAACAGGGTTTGTAATATTTTACCTGATGCAGTTTGAAATGCGTTGCAGCATTAAGTACAGCTAAAGATGTTGGATCATTGTTCAACACTGATGGTAACTTCTCCTCGACGATTTTCTCAATCTCCTCGGCCGTATATGGTTCTTCTTTCAGATATTCCTTCACAGCTAGAACAGGATCAGATGAGCCACGATCACCAGCAAATGAAACACATTGTCCCTCCACATCAGAGAGAGTCTTAACTTTTGATATTGCTTCTTTTGGTTCCATTCCAAGCTTAATGCCAAGTATGATCTACAAAGGAGAATCATGTGTAGCTTAGCGAACAACGTTAAGACATTGCTAAAGTTATGCTATTACTTACCGAAGCAAGTCGACACTCGACGACCCTGTTGTTGTAATTCTTAGCAGCTGTGACCGCCTTCTGAGACTCTGCAAGAGAGTGTGCAATCACAAAACTCCCACCATCAGGGAGTTTCACATCGGTTGCACGGACTGGGTTGAAGTCAATAAGCTCAGCAAATCCAGTCTTAGCCATTATAGAGATTGCCTATTACAATAAATAAATAAAAGATCAATCAGAAAGAGAGATAGTGAGGGATTCCAATGTAGAAATTTTCTGACCTGGTCCATTCCACCAGACTGTGTTCCAATGTGTCGTTCACATTCACATGTAAGTTGTGCAAGTTCTTTCTGAAAGCAAGAGAAGAACTTGGCCAATTCAGTAATCAACAAGAGAGCTTTGAGGTTCATTTCATCAAAGCAAGACTGAGTAAATACCTTTTCAAAGTTCTCACCAAAGACAGACATAATAGCAATCATTGATGAGCAGACAAAGGCAGCAGAACTTGACAAACCAGAACCTAAAAACAACAAGAACTCCAGTTTTTTTTAAAAAAAAAAAAATCAAGGTAAATGGTATATTGATGCATACATAGTGGGGAAGAGATAGACCTGTAGGAACAATGCCATCAACAACCACATCAAGTCCAACTGGTGAACCAACATTCACCCCTTTTGACTTTGCATACTCATGAAACCCTTTGTACCTGCAAGAATCAAGAAGCATCAGGCACCTCAAGAAAGAAGAAAACGAGATCTCTTAGTTGCAACTGATTGAAAAAAATAGGAGAACCCTTACGCGCAAATGAAGTAATGACCCCATTTGTGATTCTGCAAGTCAATTTCCTGCAAAATTTGACCATAGATGATAAGGCACCAGTACTATATCATTCCCAAAGCTCTACTCTTTTGTGTGACAAACATAGCAACATGACTTTTTCAAGCCCATATCCATCTCTTCCTCCTCGACCGATCAGTACCATATTGTCCACTTTGGAACCAATAAACAAAGCGCACATGGATAAGACCTTAGTACTAATCAGAGTTGAACTATCCTTTTATATACTAGACATTATTTGTTAAACTTTTTATAGTGGGACTTTGATTGTATTCACAACACAACTGAATAAAGGGATGATAACAAGGAGAAGAGATAAAACCTGGTGAGGATCAGCAGGATAAGTACACATGGTATACTTATCATTAACGTTTGCGATCCGAAGCTGATTCTGACCTTCACGTTTCCGAATAGCAATAATGGTGTCCTGACGAATAGCCATTGGCAGGACACAGTATCCCTCATAGTCTACGTGTTCTCCAATCAAATTCACTCTTCCTAAACGCAAAACCATACACACAGAAACCATATCTTTTTCAGAAACTAAGCAACTCGATCCAAAAGGTTAAGGCTATCTAGAGATCATATGATCTCGTTTGCCTAAGCCATGCATCGAGAGAAAGACAGAATCAACAGAATCTCGTTATTACCGGGAGAACGAGCGAAGAGTTGGGGAGAAGCATCAAACACTTGGTTGAATTTGGATTTTAAAACGTCTAACCGTGTCTTAGCTTCATCGAGCTGAGATCCTTCGCCGTAGACAGGCTCAAGGGATGAGAAGATCGGGACAGAAACTTCTTCTTGTTTCGCCATGTCTTTGTCGTCGTCTCTGTTAACACTTGTCACGAAACGTCTTCTTGCCTTGCGCTATTAATGTTTAATATATATCCACCGATGTAGTTTATTAGTTAGATCCGTTGCGGAAGATCTCTCACATTTATCGAATTATCTTTCTTTTCTTTTTTGGTTACAGCAAAAGAATGAGATTCGTGAATATTCACGTATCTTACTTATCCAAAACTATGGATAATTACACTAATTCTGTCTTTTTTTTGTTTATACAAGATATTACTCAAATATATAATATGACCTTATTTAATTAAGGAATTGTTAAACAATTTTTGTCATTTTTATTTTATGATCTACTTATAAGTTAACTCTGAATAATCTGACGAGAGAATATGTTATAGAAAAAAATTATAAATCTCTGCAACGACCCTCAAGTTCTCGAGCGCGTTTGCTTCGACGACATGAACATATCATAGTCCCCGAGGATGATGCTAGAGCCTGGAGGTTCTCGAGATCTTTATGGTCATTGTCTTTGGTAAAGCGCAAGAGGGCCTCGAGATTATTGATGAGGTGCCCTGAGGTCCAAAGAATTGAATAAGCGCACAGCCACACACGTATTCCAACAAAGCTATGCATGTTTGCATTATCTAAAGCTGGAGGAGGTTTTTCACCTAGCTTTGAAATATAACATATGAAAACAATTTTCCTATAATAGAATAATAATAAGAGGAAGCTAAAAAGGAAAGAAGAGGACAAGGCATGGTCACTCCCATGTGCTTCTTCATACTTTTCAAGTCACTTTCTATATATTTTTAAAAAAATTACTTTTGCTTTTGTCATTTCCTTCTTCTTGTCGCTTAGTCATACTTTTGTGTTCTTCCTATGTATTGTAATATACAAAAAAAAACAGATTCTATTAGTCTATTAGTTGGAAGCCCCTTAATCCAGTGGTTTGACCAATTATTCATTAATGCTTCTACATCAGAAGATCTGAGTTTCAATTCCCGGAAAAGACGAAATTATGCGAATTAAAGGGGAAAAGGCTTACAAGAGATCTACAACATAGCGCAAGGAATACCGTCAAGCGTGGATCCGATAGGACGGCTCAGGTGATGCAGTCATGCGTGAATCTTGATACGGCAGGTAGAATTGTCGGCTGTAGAATCGTCTGGAATATTTCTCATAGTTGTAATAGCATAATTATCCGGCGTTAAAAAAAAAAATCCTCAAAACAAAGAAAAAAAAAATTACTCTATTAGTTGCTAAAGATTCATATACAGGATGCTAGAGCTTGGAAAGCAGCTCAGATAGTTGTCGAAAAATCCTCTCTACCACATAGTGTGGTTGCGCCTTTACATGTTACTCATGTTGATGCTTGCACTTGGTCCTCTTTTTCAGATGCAGCATGGGACTCAATCTCAGGGAACTGCGGAATTGGGTGGCTCATCCGAGACTCATCAAACACCTTTTCTCCGCATATAGGCGTTACGTTCCTTCAGCTCTGGTGGCTGAAGTGTTGGCGGTTAAAGCAGCTATGACAGCGGCAATCTCCTCACATGTCAGCAGCCTTCTGGTCTGTTCTGATTCAAAGACCCTCATTTCACTCTTGAAGTTTCATGGACATGATGTGGTCCTGAAAGGTGTGCTCTACGACATAAGATTCCTGGGGCTCTCTTTCACCTCTATCTCTTTTCAGTTTATCTCGCGTTTAGCAAATGTACAAGTTGACTCTCTCGCTAAAGCAGCTTTAGTTTCTATGTCTGCACCTGCTACTTGTGTTGTTTGAACCTTGTTTGAAATCTCTTTAATAGATGTTTGCACAAAAAAAAAAGCACCAAAAATCGTATATTTAACCCACTGAGTGTTTGAAAGGGAACGTCGAAACGATATGTACGTACGTAAATGAATGTTGTAACTTAAACTAATTGCTACTCAATTATAAGGTATCATAGGGGGTTAAACATTTAATACAGGTTTTCTAAATAAACACGACTGGAATGAGTAGTCTATTAATCTGTGGTAACATCAACATGTAGACGATAAAAGTGTAACGACCCGGTTTTCTAAATCCCGGTTTAAATTTGTTTTTCATTAAACCAAACCATAATTGTTTTTTTAGGGTGATCGTGTACGTGTGCTTAGACCTAAGTATATATTAGCGTACATATTCTCTTCCTCGTTCCATAGCCATGAACTAGTGGAGGAGTAGGCCATGTCACCGGAGAGCTGAGGCGTGTCACCGGAGATGTAGTTTACACCGTCGGAGTCTGAGACCCATTACCGTGATCCAAGCCGTGCCATGTTTACCATGATCTCATGATCCAAGCACGTGTTAGTTAAGTTTCTCAACCGTAGCATCACATGTTTGGTAATTAAGTGCTATCATATTTATTACTTGTGGTGCAATTAACCTAAGTATTATAATTCCTAATTGGCTATGCGTAGGAATCAACCATGGATTGTAGGTGTGACTTGTAAGACAAGTAATTCCATTTAAAGCCTAGAGTTCCCGAGCATTTACCGAACCATTTCCGATCTTGGCTAAGGTGAGGGTCTTTTCCCGAGCTTCTCTTACACGATTTAGGACCTCGAATAAGTATAATTTGTTTCTAATGTGTTCCGTCTGTGTGAAATCGAGTCTGTCATTGCTTGTTTAGTTTTAGGCTATTTGCTTAAACCGGAACTAGGGTGTTAGATGGTTCAACAGTGCTTGTTCATTTATAATTGATAATATATATGTATATAGTATATTGAGGTGATTTGGGTGTTAACCGACCATGGAGACGTAATTTTGTGTGTCGGCCGGAGACCAGTACATTGGGTGTGGTGTATGCTGCGACACAACTTAGTCGACATGTTGTGCTAAGGCTTCGAGGTAGATAAATCGTCTACGGGCGTGTGTTACCGAGCACATATTCGGTGGTGTTTTGGCATGTTAGTGGGCAGCGAGTGTGCACCTCGCTAGGACCAGACCATTGTTTGATTTCTGGGTACTTTAGGTACTGTGTTTGCAACGTGTTATGATTAAATTATATTTATTCGGAGTGCTATGTCCGGGTCCATGGACTTCGGGTTTAGTATTCCATACCTCACTGATTGACTTTCCCGTTACTCACCTCTCATTTGCTCCTTTTCAGGTGCCTCTCATTTGCTCCTTTTCAGGTGAGACTGATGATACTCACCTCTCATTTGCTCCCTTTCAGGTGAGACTGACGAGTATATGATATTTGGACGGATTGGTGCTACTGAACTTTTTATTCGGATTTTTATTTGGACTTTGGGTGAGTGTAATTGGGTATATGGGTTTTTATTATACGAGATATTGTTGGTGGTCCGCTGTTCTTTGGACTGGAGATGACGGTGTTACAAATAGAGGATTAAACAAACAAACTTTGTAGTGCATACATAGGATAGGTACAAGAGAGGGAGGGGCGCACAATAAAGTTGACTAGATGATTGAGTGACAGATCTCTCTCATCATTCAACACATTAATCACTCTCTAGTGCATTCATTCGCATGCTATCGTATAATCAAAATCAGTGGTTACCACATTAAATATATACAAGTCTTGCATGTTGCTAATCACAAATCTAAAGAAAATTATAATTCACGTGTGTACAAATCTATCTCTTGTTAACTTTAACGTATGTAGTAGTATATATACACACCCCATGTTGGAGGAATTAAAGTACACCAAAAGTTACATATGGTTTAGTCTAATCAATGTTCTAAAATTCGGTTTACGCAATGCCTAAATGCATGCTTAATTGCTTAGTCGATAAATTAGATCTAAACAAAACAATTTAAAAAAAAAATAGTTTAGGTGTTCAAAAAATTGGTATAACTATATGCGTAAACAATAATCATCTAAAAAGTGACTATCCACCGTCTAACAATTTCTTAAACATCGAGTCTAATCCAGTGGTATCATCTTATATGAGCTAAGGTTAAAGACCCACTTCCACCCAACTGCAATAACGTAGATATCAATTAATTAAAAGAACTAATACTAATCCCCTACGGTTTGAATCTTAATGGCAAAGATTTATCAATAATATACACTACTAATACAAATCAACTTAGTACTTTACTTTGCTGGATTTGTATAATTGTTAGTGGAGCTTTTGTTTAACTCATTTCAAAAGTTACTTTAGTTATACCGAAGAAAGAAGAATCAAGAGTACTTACACAGATTACACTCAAACGTATTATATTTATATATTAATAATGAAAAGTGTTTTGGTGTACACAGAGAGGACACAGAGATGGCCGAACTTGAAAATGACGATTTAAACCTCATCAAATCGGTGGAGGAGCCGAGCCTGAGCCTGAGCCGGAGAGAAGCTCAGCTAGAGACTTCATGGCTCTGACTTGCATCTCCAAAGCCTGGATGTAATCCGTTGCTTCTTCTAGAATCACCGGTACTGATTCTTTCTTGCAACCCGGAACTAACCTGCCGAGTACACGTACTTTCCGGTTAACCGTCGGTATACTCTTCTTATTCAGTTTCACAACCGTCACTCTCCGTTTCTTCGTTCCTCTGCCGCTGCTGCTGCTGCTACTTCCCCTCGTGATCACGGCCGGGATCGCCGCCGGTCGCGGCCGCTTCTGTTTGCGAAATTTGAGCTTGAACCGGTTAAAGAGGATCGCTCTGCTCCAGAGCGTCCTCCCGCGAGCGGAGACGGCGAGAGCGCGATCGGCGGCTTCCCGGAAGGCTTTCCCTCGCTTCTGCGCCGTCGGATATGGTGTTTCGGCGGCGGAGGAGCTGAGGCGGACCTGTTGCAGCGCCTGGATCAGGTTGGCGGAGTAGCTACGCTGCTGCTTCTCCGATCTCCATGGCGCGTGGCTATCGCCGTCTCCGGCGGTTGCGGAAGCTGCGTTGTTTCTCCGAGACGATGCGGCGGAGGAGGAAGCGGATTGTCTCTTCTTTCTTCGAACGAGATCTGTAGGGCTTGAGTTTAAGTAAGTCGGAGGTTCAGTGTCTGAGACCAGAGACGCCATAACCAGAGGATTTGAGCTGAAGAGAATGTTGGAAGGTGCAAAGGAAGGAGAGAAGAAGGATTTATATAAAGAGAAGAGAGATGCTGTGGCACTTACCAAACGATGTCGTTTTCGTTACTTGTTAATTTTTTCCTTTTGTTTATTTATTAAACACGCTAATTTCAACGAAAATGATGGATTATAATTGGGTGGCTCTAGCCCATATATGGTTCCGGAATTATTAAAGAGATCAGTGTGACTTGAAGCAATGTTTATGTATAGTTAAAAACGTTTATTCTCATGTATTACTGTTAACATCTATATTATTAAAACTGAAGTACTTTTTGATACTGTTTGGAAAGTAGATTAAATGAAAATTGTTTGGAAACAAGGATAGCAGATTAAATATTTTTTTATTTATATATTTAGTCACTGTATTTCTTTTTTATTTACAAAAATGAGAATTGTTTAGAAACACAGATAGCAGATTAAATATTTCTTTTTATTTACACATTTATCCATTGCATTTCTTTATTATTTACAAATATGCCACTTCACTTAAAATCAAAAATTTAAATTAATTAATTACAATGAATTGTTATTTCTTTTTGCTGAAAATAAAAACACAAACTGTAATATATAGTATATATTAATCTGATACAATACAATTTTAAAGAAAGCCAAATATCATAAAATTGATAATAATTCATAAAAACCTACTGTAAAAAATTAAATTATTTTTAAATAAATAAACAAAAAAATCAATAGGTTAATATATGAATATTACAATTACATCTATATTATTAAAACTGAAGTACTTTTTGGTACTGTTTGAAAACTTAAATAGTTGATTAAATGAAAGTTGTTTGGAAACAAGGATATCAGATTAAATATTTTATTTATTTATATATTTAGTCACTGTATTTTTTTCTCATTTACATATTCTGTCGTTTGAAAACTTTGATAATAGATTAAATGAGAATTGTTTGGAAACACAGATTCTTTTTATTTACACATTTAGCCATTGCATTTCTTTCTTATTTACAAATCTGCCACTTCACTTAAAATCAAAAATTTAAATTAATTAATTACAATGAATTGTTATTTCTTTTTGCTGAAAATAAAAACACAAACTGTAATATATAGTATATATTAATCTGCTACAATACAATTTTCAAGAAAGCCAAATATCATAAAATTAATAATAATTCATAAAAACCTACTGTAAAAAATTAAATTATTTTTAAATAAATAAACAAAAAAATCAATAGGTTAATATATGAATATTACAATTACATCAAATTGCATCAAGTTATAAAATTATAAATATAATATTACGTACAGATAAAAAATTATTATCAAACATCTATATTATAATATAATATATTTTACTCTAAATATATTTTACAGAACATAAAAATATAAATAGACATTTTATAAAATCAATGGTTTATAAATTTACATTGAGCGCAATTTAAATCCAAAACCCGCGCGGGGAGCGGATCAAGATCTAGTGATTATTAGAAAGAAAGTAATATGGAAAGTTTAATCCAATCATGAGTTTTTTTTTCCCCAAACATTATCCATAATCTAACAACAGACAGTCAACTGAAGACATAATGGTCACATAACCTGTTCAATGTTTGACAAAATATTGTTGCGACAGGAAGAGGTGGTAAAATGCTTAGGACACAAGATACTATTATGTACTTCACGAACTAAAGGAGGTTACATTTAATGCAGATATAGAAATGCTACAAGGATACTAGTGTGGGTAAGGCATCCATAATGATTGTTTGCTTACCATTACATTTTGGGATCAATCCTAATTTGGAATAGTTTCTTGCGGTATAAGTTAATTGAGCTTATTTACATACAAAGATGTTTAAGAAGGAAGATAACCCTTTTGGTACTTTAAGAGGAAACCCCTAATATGCATCATAAAGGTCGATCCTTTGGTTACTGGAGGAGGAAGGTAGAGATTCAAATGGCATGACGACGTGTAATACAACTATTGGAGAAATCTATTTGTGACTTTCAGTGGTCGTTTAATGGACTGACAAGACAAAAGAGAGGGGCCAATGACTCAAACTTTGGATTTTGTATTCAGTGCAATGATTTCGTAAATGTTAAAAGTTTTACTTAAATACTACTCCCTCTGTTTTTTAAAGATGGATGTTCTAGAGAAATATTTTGTTTCCAAAAGATGTATTTTTCATGTTTTCAAAACATATTTTGTCAACTAATAATGAAAAATTGTGGGTTTCAAAAATATTAATTACATTTCTTTTAATCTTATTGGTTTAAAAATATAAGAAATATAAAGTTACAAAAAACTATGCATTAATAACTAAGTTTTAATATGGTTTCTTAATAAGTGTGAAAATCCTAGAACATTCATCTTTAAAAAACAGAGGGAGTACTTTATACCTAAAGTAAAATACCAAAACAAAATGCATGTGCTATGTAGGGTTAGTGGAATTGCCTCTCTTTAAGGCTTTTTCTTTCTTCAGATTTTGTTTTCCCTGTAAAGACCATTGGAATCGACTCGTCCATTTTATGTTTTTTTTTGTATACATATAAAAATAAATAACTATAAGACTAATGAGTTTGTTGGGTGGCATTTGGTCCACATATCTTGCAGAAAAGGAAGCCTTTCAACTTCTCCATTTGTAATGCCATAACCCATAAACATCTTCAAAGTAGCATTATAAAACTAGTTTCAAGAAAAAAAACTTAGTTTATCTGTTAGACATGAAAGTAAAACCTTGTCATAAACTAATGTGTTAAGATTTTTCTGGAGTAATATGTGAGGCTGGATAAGATGTTGAAAATGGAATTCATACTTTATTAGGTCTTAAGGGTTAATTTCTGTACAAGTTATGTAGCATATTCTCTGTACCTTAGAAAGGTATAAGTTACAATGATTGCACGACAAATTAGTACTCCAGTTATCCACTAAAGGGCCACTTGCTTTAATATAAACTTATCTATTTCGAATTTAAGAATTTCTTTTCGTTTTATAAGATACTTCAATTCCCTCAATACTTTAGAATCCAGCCAAATTTATATACACAACACATGATCTTTTTCATTGGCTCATGACCAGTCTCGTTTATGAATTTAGTGAAAACAAGAACTATTATTTTTCGCGGTTCGTATATAATTCTCATGCGCCACTGTCATGGCAATATTCTAATCAAACGACATTGAACGGATTAAGAGGCTAACCATTAAACGTGGCTCTTATCCCTATGTAGAAAAGTACATTTGGAAAAAGGAACAACCCTATAAGTCTATGATCTATGGTTCTATGCACCTAATAAATACTGTAATTTCGAAAATAAACATGAAGTTTATCCATATTTTTTATAAGAATTAATTGTACCATGTATGGGGATGATACCATTATACAGAAGATTCTCAGACATGAATACGTAAGAATAAAAAAAAAAGTAAAAGGAATTGGTAATCTAGAGAAGTGTTACACTAATTAAAGAGAAACGATTTTTCTGAGATGAACAATATATATATGTATATATGTTAGTTTCTGTTATATATGTAATACGTAGGATGTAATGCAACTAATATAAGATGGATAATTGGTGAGATAACGGATAATTACCAATAGTTAATCAGTAATATTTGTTTTTGGTAATTTTAATATCAACTAAAACACTTCATCAGAGAATAATACGAAAATACTTACTTACCTATAGAATTTTTTTTTCATATGTAACCTTTACAGCTAATGCTTCGCTTCCAAATAAGTAGTTGAGTTTTTGGTCCCTTGTTTCTCGGTAGCCACGTCCTGTTTAAATAGCACAAATATAATTATTGTTAGATTAGATTATAAGCATTTTGAAGCCTAACTCTTTAGTTGTTCTCATCGGTAGAACCAACAACGTTGAGCAAACGTGAAAGGTACATGAGAATCAATGAAACGTTCAGTTTTGTGAATTGGGAAGCAGAATTTTCCAAAGCACAAGGGTTATATAATACCGGTTTTGATTGATACATGTGAAAAACAAATATAAATCCTAATGGGAACTCAAATTTCAAAACAAGACTTAGTTTCTCCCAAAGAATAGTCAGCCGAATGAACTATACAAATGCTACGAAAGTTATGGGGAAAAATGATGCCAACCCTCGGTTATACAGTAATAACAAAAAATGGTCATTCATGATCTAATCAATGGCAAGACACAAGGATAAGACCGATGTTTATTGACAAAAGAGTAAGGTAATGCATCTCCAATAATTGGTGTCCATGCCCACTAATTCAAATCAGTAAGCCTGGATTTTCCTTTAATTACACAGAAACTTTCTTCAAAAGTAAACCAATAAGAGCTCCTTTTCTTTAACACATGGCACATTAGTTTTTGTTTTTCTGGTGTTTAGTGGCCTACTACTAGTCTCCAGTAAAAAAAAACAGTCTGGATTATTCTGTCATTCATTTTTCTTTATAAATAAAAATACATGAATAGTTTCCAAATCCTAATACTTTGCATCATCATCCATAATGGAAAAGAAACCCTCCCTAATTGGCTAATACCTCCAAGAATTTATCCTAAAGATTAGTGAAAAATATCAAATCAAGTAATTACGCAAAAAGCTTCACAGGCTGGACTTTGCATTGGATTTATCTGGCCTAATATACTTAAAAAAGTGAGGAACAGCTTGCATGATAATGGAATACAAAATGTTTGGGTGAGATCTAAAACCTATCAATTTGAGAAGTAGCAGAAAACAAGCCTGCCAAACACGTGAAACAGAGCTAAGAATGGTGCGCATCAAAGTAGACTAGAACCTAGAGACATAAATGCTACAAAAGCCTATTATTGTAGTATTGGATATGTGATGCAGAGAAGACTATGCTTTTAGCCAACACGAGTCGCAATGATTACAAGATCAAATGTCATCTCACTTGTGCCAATAAAGTGTAAGGGATCACATTAATTGGTTAGGAATGAAACTAACCAGCAGCTTATAAGGCCTGCTTGCAGACTCACTATACCATCAACCTACCAATGGATCTTGTAAGACCACTTGCTTTGGGCCCAGCATGTGCTTAACTTTTAACTTATGATTAACGCTGAAACCCCACGTAGGGTTTTTTATTTTTTATTTTATTTTTTATGTCTGAGTAAAATAAAAAAAAAAAAAAATTAAAGACCAACCAATCGCGGGCCGGCACGTGTCAGTGGGGCCCGCAAACAGATTAAAAACCCACCGAACAGCGATCTTTATTTTGACTTTCCTGTAACCGATTTTTTCCTTTTTTGTTGCCCCCCTCACCTAAAAACCCCACTAAAAACTCCTTCCCCCTTCCCGGTAATCCTGCTGTAAGGGCCAAGGAAGTTTGAATGTCTAACAAATAAGGACTTCACTGCGATATCTGTATTACTTTTGCTAGGGAATGTATGGTTCATTTTTTTTTTTGTGCACAGAATGTATGGCTCATTAATTCAAAGAGTTCTTCTGTATACTCTACAAACAATAAAAAGAGAACTGTTCTATCCTTTGACTGAAGTATGTTATAGTGATGAAGTTCCTAGAGATACTAAAAGCCAACTCAAGATAGATCATAAACAGAGATGCAACTTGAAATGACACGGCATACATTATGAAAGCAAGTCAATATGCAACCTTACTCCTATGCAACATTGGTACTGATGTTTATTATCATGTTATAAAGGTAAGAACTCCAAAAGTGAGTTACCTTATATCCATGTAAAGTGATTTGAATCCATCAAGTTGGAAGTGGTCCATAGTAAGCAATCTTCTCTCCTGACCTGACGGAGACCACAATCGCAGCCAAGACAGCCCAAATGATAAAAGCCAAAAGCACAACGCGGGATTTGCGAGTAAGAACTCCATCGATCCAGTTACGTTCTTCATGATTCTCAGCTGAAGAGATGAGTTTCTTCAGGTCACTGATCTCCGAGCGCAAGGACTCCACAGAAGCAGGCAAGTCCACGATCGACTGAATCCGATCGGCGTCGATGTGGAAATCCTTATCAGTAACGGTTGAAGCTGGAGACTCATCGGCCAGAAGAGAAATCTCTGGCGTTGATAACAGGTCTATGCTCGATCCTTGCACAAAACTCTGAGATACGCAACGTAAAATTCAAATAACTGCTCGAATTGTTCTTATCCGTTACTAAGCACACAACAAATCAGATTCAATCGCAAAGAATCAAGATCTAATCTGAACGGATCTGAGAATCTCAGAAAACTTAGCTAAAACGCGAGAGGGAGCGTACCTCGGCTTCGGAATCGGAGATCGCGCCGGAAACCTGAGAGATCGGAGTAGTAGAATCCGATGGATCCTTCGCGCTTTCCACTGACGCGTCGGAGAAGGTCGCGCTCTGTCTCTTCTCCGCAACCTTCATCAGTCCAGAGAAGGAAATTACGGCGGAGGAAGAAGAAGAAACGAAATGGAGATTTAAGGATTGGTTACGTTGAAATTACCTTCCGATTCTTCGTCTCAGGATCCTTGGTGAGTCTCTTCGTTGCGGGATCAGATGAGCGCGCAAAGTTTTTCCTGGGAATTTGAATTTCCTTCATCTCTCTCTCTCTCTCTCTGGAGCGTTTTTAAATTTGGGAGTTTGTTAGTTTACTTTTCGCAACTGTGAAAGTTTTGAGCGGAAGATATTTGTAGTACGCTATTTCAATGGGCTTAATAGCCCAAGGCCCAGCCCAAGAAGATCGACATATTAAACCAACGGTTTAGTAGTGGAATAGAAGTCCGGTTCGGTTTTGTTATTGTTTAGCCTTTAGGGTTACTGAAGCTCGGAAACACTATCGAACCTCTCTCTATAGCCGGAGAGAGTTGATTCACCGAAACTCAAAGAGAGAGAGAGTTAGCAGCAATGGAGGGAGCAGAAGAAGCTGGAGAGGAGATAATGGTCGATTCAAAGGACTTACAGAAACAAAGCAAAGCTTTAGACAAGCTTACCGATCGCGTCGAGGATCGCCAGCTCGATTCCAGTCGTGTTCAATCGGTTTGCTCCTCTTTCGTTCATCTATCTATATAAAATGATCATTATCCCCTGATTAGTCTAATCGTGTTCAGTCGGTTTGAGCTCAGTTTTAGTAAAATTTTGATTGGGCTTAAAAAGGTTAATTAATGTGCGTGTTTCCGGCTATGGCTTCGATCGCTGCTTCTAGGGAGGCTGATTTAAATGCGAAGAGATTGAGGTAAGTCCTAAGAGATATTGACTGTATGTACTAAATGTCTATGTAATTTGCTCTCGGACTTGGTACACGTGTCCAGTAATGAATTTCATAGGATCTCCTTGATTGATAGTGTTGGCGGCAGATATTAATTAGTACGATGTCATTTAGGGGTTGATTTTTTTTTGTTAACGATGTGTGTGAAGATAGGAGGACTAGACTTGTCACCATATCATCTTTTGTATTTGATTGAGATTGACAAGTTGGTGGAACTTCAATATACAGGGAGAAGGAACTGGCTTCTGTTAAGATCAACGCCGCTGATGTTGAGCTCATTGTCAACGAACTCGAGGTTTAGCTTCTCCCTTTTTTTTTCATCACTAGCTGAAACATTCGTTTTTATTGTGGCTGTCCCCTAAAAGTTTGAAGTTTTGTCAACATTGTAAACGAGCAGCTAGAGAAGAATGTGGTGGAGAGAACTTTAAGGGAGAACAAAGGCGATGCCGTTGCTGCTACTATGGAATTGCTCTCACGATATCCTCTATGAAGGACCAGTTCCAGCATTTTCTTTTGTGTGAGAGCAACTTAGCAAGTAACCGAATATTTAACTCAAGTTCGAAGTTTTATTCTTCTTATCAATTTAAATCGGGTTGGTCTTGGAACTGTACTAAACTACGTGATACTATAGTAACAGAGACACTTTCAAAGCAAAGCAAGATATTAAGTTTAAAATTAATCCGTTATTCTGATAATTGCTAGAAAAATCCCCAATGATGTCGCAATATTCACTCACAATTCATCTGTACAAAACCATCAAATGGTTCAACCACGCTTGATCGCTAAATATAGTAATAATGATATATGCAAGTAGACACTCTTGCACACCTACCCAACGAGAGTGCATATACAAAGCACGTGACATTTTTGCAATCAACTCTCACATCAAATCCCTTTCACGCACTTCCTTTAAGCCTCTTCGATAGAAAGATAGCAAAAACCAATCACCACAATTAATTAACCAACCTGAGCCAATACGTTTCTTTTTGGCAAGTTGTGTAATGACACAAACATATCACTTCCTGCTTTTAGAACCAGACCCACAATTCCAGTGGCTGCCCCAGCTCACCAGTCTCGTCCACGTTGTAAATTAAACCCACCCATTTTTTACAGCTCAAAAACAGACTCAATTCTCTACCTTCCTTTGTTTTCATGAACATCTTCCTGTCTTAAAATGGCGCCTTCAGGAACAAAAGAGTCAACCTCTGTTCACTTTAGTTGTCCTTGAGGGGGGAGTTGTCACGTAAGGCAGCACGAGTAGCTTGGAGCTGTATTGTAGACTTTCTTTGCATCTCTCTTAGCTTATCCATCAGTTCTTGGAATGTTGGTCTCAGCTTTGTATCGCTACAGTGTTGGACAAACCAAAAGAGAAGCATAAATAAATGTCACCGTACCATTAAAGGTTATATTCCTCTAGTAAGGATTTAGTGGTGTTCAGTATGTGAAACTTTTACCTGTGCCAACAGCTCTCCATTAATGCGATCCACAAGGGATCAATGTCCTTTGGAATTTCCAGCCTCTGGTTCATGAACCCGACAGCTCCAATCACCTGCACATTTTTCAAATAAGTATCTCTTCACATTTGGTCTGTGTATGTGTACCGAAGTGCAGCAATTGGAGCATGACATCAAATTTGTAGAGATGTTGCAAAATAATATCCATATAAAATTGACTAGACTTGTATATCATAACACATTTCACTCGTATCTTTACACATTACACCAACAAGTACAATGGTTTTTATGGTTCTTATAGAGTTAACGTGAATTATAAAACAACTTATTTTGTAGATACAATTTTTCTTATTTTTAGCTTAAATGATAGCACAGAAAATGTAGTTTCTAAATAATATTTTCAGGACCAGTTGGCAAGTAGAGACGCTTTCTTCTATCTAAATAAAATGATACCTGCATAGCGTTGAGAGTTTCCCATGGGATCTTCTCGGTGGCAAGCTCCCAGAGTACTACTCCAAAGCTGTAAATGTCAGACCTGTATCAATGATTTAAGAATAGCTAGTTAGCATTGAAGGCTACAGAACAATTACGCAAAGGAATGTAACCAAACAGAACACGAGAATATACTTCTCATCAGCAGACTCATTTCGAAGAACTTCTGGTGCCATCCATTGAGGCTGCAGAACATGTAAAAAGGCAATCAAAGATCATAATGAGAAGTTGGCTTATAAAGTCAGAATTCAAATGGAAAAGGAGCCTAGGGTTAAGTACCGTTCCCTTCCCGGACTTGGTGGTTAGGTATGTCTCATGCTTGATACGCGAAAGACCAAAGTCAGCTACCTGTTTAAAGATGTCACTGTAAGTTGACGTTGTTTCTAGTTCCTTTTTGCAGGTCTGAGTCTCACTTTACCATCATTCACATAAAACGTATTGTTTATCTAATGCTTCGTTTTGGAACGCGATATAATTTTTATGAAGATAGACAGTTATTATTATCCATCTGAATTACGGGAAAACAAAGGTATTTCAAGATGAATATCTTACTTTAACGGTCCAGTTCTTGTCTACCAGCAGATTTGACGACTTCAGATCACGATGGACGATGGGTGGACTACAATGGTGAAGATAATTCATACCGCGAGCCTGTGTAAAGAGAAAAGAAGGATCAAAAGACAAATAACAAACAACTATCAAATAGAGCATCCTCAGAAAATTGTCTACGTCCAATCGTCAATGATCATAAAAATGAAAAATTTTACACGTCAATTCAATGTATA
The DNA here is from genome assembly GCF_000695525.1 of Brassica oleracea var. oleracea. Lineage (NCBI taxonomy): Eukaryota > Viridiplantae > Streptophyta > Magnoliopsida > Brassicales > Brassicaceae > Brassica > Brassica oleracea. The sequence goes on along the minus strand of NC_027748.1, from coordinate 41,898,040 downwards.
ACTAATACTCACAATATCCAAAGCCATATGGATACGCCGCCTCCAATCCAGTTTTGATGCACTCCTCTGTAGTAGGCGAAAGAGACTTCCACTGCAAATAGTAATTTGAATCATTAGGAGCATGGTTCAGAGACATGCTTGAAGGCCAAAGAGGCCAAAAAGTGAGAGCAGTAACTAAAAGAAATGAGACCAGACCGTGGAAGGAACTCGGACATTATACAGAGGCGCGGAGGTGAAGTCACGGCTCCCATAAAAAGCAGGACGTTAGGATGTCTAAGTCTTTTCATCAACAATACCTTCACAAAAAAAAGACCAATATAAAGAATGAAAACTTCGATTTAGCTGTTTTCAGAAATGATCTATTATTCGATACAATGCAGTTTGTAAGTGAGCATGCTTTAGTACAGAAAACTGGTGTAGTTGAAGAATCAATCTTAGTAATGTGATATGAAGAGGTAAGATGCTGCCTCCACCAATGACACATAAAAATGTCAAATGTTTTTTTGTCAAAACTACACTCAGAGCAATCATTATTGGCAACGGACTAAAAACAATACCTCTTGTCTAAACGATTGTATAACGTCTTCTGAGTATTCTTGCTTGGAGAACACTTTAACAGCTACATCCTGCGGTGACATACCAGCACTCAATAAGACAAAACTTTAAACTTGCAATTTTTTAAGCTATCAGGGAAGCGTGCATAAATATATGAAAAAAATGCATATTCTACAATATCACGAGTAGCCAAAAACTTACAGATCCAAACCAGAGACCGTGGTAGACAGTTCCACATGAACCTGAAAAATGGAAAATTGCATGTTAGCATAATATAAAATATGAGTTACAAAGAATGATGTGTTCAACGAGATAATCTAAGAGAATCAATCACCTTGTCCGATTTGTTCTCCAATTGTCAAATCCTCCCATAAAATTTCATATTCCAGACCATCACTATCAGTATCATCAATCTTGTTCATCACACTGCTGCTGGTACTTCCGCAGCTACTAGCGCTGCTTGTGCTGGTTGCATTTAAAGAGGAAGACCACATACTACCTCCCTCATTATTTGTAGCCGGCTTATTACTTTCAAAGGCAAGGCTTTCAGACTTAACAACAGAAGAAGGAATAATCTGATGAGTCTTAACTTTCCCTTGTCCATTCTGTACCCAAGGCCATACAGAATGAGTTGGCCTTCCTTTTGAACCTTCCTGCTCATTCCCTTTCCACGGCCATGACAAACCTTTCTTCACCATCCATTCTTCAGCTTTTGAGGTGATAACCTTATGGATCGCAGGTTTCTCATCGCTCTCGTCACTGGAATCTTTAAAGGGCTTTGAATGAAACTTTTCTTCGTTACATGTGAACACACCAAAAGGAGACTGGACAAAATCCCCTCTTGGCGTGCTGGCACCACTTGACGCTGCATCGTCCCTGTGGTCAGAGTGAGTAGCACCGAAGACACCACCATGATCCGAATGATGACTATCCCCACTACCACCCTCAGAGAGTGTAGCACTACTACTCTCACCTGCTCGCATTTTCGACCTTACCTTGTTGCTCACCTTGGACGCCTGCAATTTCAACACTAGTCAAAAATACGCAACAGCAAAACAAAAGGAGAGCATAATACGCAACCAACAATTAAACTGACCAAATTTGATATCTTTGACGCTATAGCAGTTTGTATAGGCTGGTCAGAGTCAAGGCCAAGTTTCGATATAACAGCTTCTTTGGAGTCCAAACCAAGCTTAGAAGCAAAACTATTCCTTGCAGGCACAAAGCTCGTTTCACCTTCTTCCGCCTTTAACTTAGCCAAAGAGATCCTCGGGTTCAGATACGGCGCCGTGTTACTCGTGATACAAATGATCCCTATCAGAGTCCCGTCGTCATCATAAAAAGGGGAACAAGTAGTGACAGCTGAGAATCTCTCCCCTGATTTGCTCTTCACAGGAAACTCCCCAGTCCAGCTCTCTCCACGCACACAACGCCTAGCAATATTCATAGCGAAAGCAGCGTCACGATCATCCGCAATAACGTTAATCGGATTCTCCCCAAGTGCTTCTGCTGCAGAGTAGCCATAAAGCTTCTCCGCCATAGCATTCCTGAAACAATCATACAATCACCAAATTGGTATCTGAAGACATTAACAGATTACAAATGAACAATGCAGACACCGTTAATGCATAAATCACATCAATAATCTAATTAAAATGATTCTGTTATTCTGTTACAGAGTCAGTTACTCTGTTTATATATATAAAGAGGAACCAGTTTAGTTACCAAACCAACTATACAATCCCGGTTAACTCTAATAATATCCCAAACCAATCCTCCAGCAATTTCACAAGATCGAACCTTACTCACCAGAATATGATTCGCATGTTTAGATCGAAAGCATGAACAGCTTGCGCCATCGACTGCAAGATATTCAGATACTGTTTATCAGTGAACTTCCCAGCCGATGGTCCGCCGCCGCCGCCGCCGGGACCTCCACCTACTCCAGCTCTCAGATTGATCGGGCCTTGGATACGACTGTCCTTGCGCAGCGGCGAAGCGTGGCGAAACGACGCGGCGCCGCTCTTCCTCCACGACGGACCTCCGTCGCCGCCGATGTTTCTCCGCGGCGGACGATGCGGCGAGACCGAATGCGATCGCTGCCGAATCTCCGTGGAGACCTTGAGCCTGGACATCTCCTGCTTCAGATGCTCCTGATTCTCCTCAAGCTCGAGTATCTTCTTGAGCAGCTGCTCCGCGGGTGGGGTCTCCATTGCTCGATCTAATCTGGAGCTGAGCGAGTTGAATCGGGGATCGTTCGAGTTGAATCGGAGAGGAGCAGTTAGAGAATCGATTTAAGGAATGGTTTGACTATGGATGAGGATGTATTGACTCTCTCTCTCTCTCTCTAAGCAGAAAGATAGAGAAAGTTTTCTCTCTAGAAGAGAAATGGAATTGAAGAAATGGTCAACAATAATGGAGGACGCTTTCTTTCCTCCTCGCTTATCTTTTCTTCTCTTTTGATTCGCTTTTCTCCCTGTACACTTTTTCATTTATTTAATTTTTTTTTATTTTACTATTTTGTATTATTATTCTTTGTCCATCCCTTTTATATTATTTGAGGAGCACTCTTATTAAATAACTTTATCCTCATGTGTGATTAACCAAAATGCCATTACTTAGGTGCCATCACTAGGACTCTTCTCACAACCTTACATTAAAAGCCCTCCCTTGCCTAGATCAATTACATGTGATGCCATTACTCATTATAAATAGGCAAAATTATACTATATGTTTGGTATAGAACCGAAATTATTCTATCTGACATCCATTAGCTAAACCTGAAATAACTAATTTATTTGTCTTAACCAAATCCGGAATTTTATGTAGATTCATCTATGATATAACAACTGTGTTCTAAAATAATCGTTGAGCCATATATTAAGTTTTGAAAACGTATTCATCATGTACATTGAAATAAACAAATTTATGTTATATAATGTAAACTACACTATGTTAAAAACTCGACATTTCAATTTCAATGACCAAAACTTACTCATTCACTAACACAATAAAAAATCCATATGAGGATGACAACTACAAAAAACGTGTAAAATAATATATAACAGTTTGGTAATATCGTGAAAAAATTATTTTGCTAACAATCACTGTTATTAATAATATATAACATTAGCATATACACTAAAGTTACGTGAAAGA